>NW_027520519.1:0-36820 GCF_051991245.1 Festucalex cinctus
GCATCCGGATGATGATTCTAGCATGAAATTGCTTGGGCACCTGTTAATTTTTAAGATTTTGACACATTCAGCTCAAATGTACAATCATGCGCTAAAAACGCATTTAAAGCAATAAAAAGGTGATTATGGCTGTCAAACCTAAACCAAACGTTGTGCACTCAAATCTTTTGCTGTATTTAGTTTATTTTGGCATCCGGATGATGATTCTAGCATGAAATTGCTTGGGCACCTGTTAATTTTTAAGATTTTGACACATTCAGCTCAAATGTACACAATTGCTGATTATGGCTGTCAAATCTAAACCAAACGTTGTGCACTCAAATCTTTTGCTGTATTTAGTTTATTTTGGCATCCGGATGATGATTCTAGCATGAAATTGCTTGGGCACCTGTTAATTTTTAAGATTTTGACACATTCAGCTCAAATGTACAATCATGCGCTAAAAACGCATTTAAAGCAATAAAAAGGTGATTATGGCTGTCAAACCTAAACCAAACGTTGTGCACTCAAATCTTTTGCTGTATTTAGTTTATTTTGGCATCCGGATGATGATTCTAGCATGAAATTGCTTGGGCACCTGTTAATTTTTAAGATTTTGACACATTCAGCTCAAATGTACACAATTGCTGATTATGGCTGTCAAATCTAAACCAAACGTTGTGCACTCAAATCTTTTGCTGTATTTAGTTTATTTTGGCATCCGGATGATGATTCTAGCATGAAATTGCTTGGGCACCTGTTAATTTTTAAGATTTTGACACATTCAGCTCAAATGTACAATCATGCGCTAAAAACGCATTTAAAGCAATAAAAAGGTGATTATGGCTGTCAAACCTAAACCAAACGTTGTGCACTCAAATCTTTTGCTGTATTTAGTTTATTTTGGCATCCGGATGATGATTCTAGCATGAAATTGCTTGGGCTCCTGTTAATTTTTAAGATTTTGACACATTCAGCTCAAATGTACACAATTGCTGATTATGGCTGTCAAATCTAAACCAAACGTTGTGCACTCAAATCCTTTGCTGTATTTAGTTTATTTTGGCATCCGGATGATGATTCTAGCATGAAATTGCTTGGGCACCTGTTAATTTTTAAGATTTTGACACATTCAGCTCAAATGTACAATCATGCGCTAAAAACGCATTTAAAGCAATAAAAAGGTGATTATGGCTGTCAAACCTAAACCAAACGTTGTGCACTCAAATCTTTTGCTGTATTTAGTTTATTTTGGCATCCGGATGATGATTCTAGCATGAAATTGCTTGGGCACCTGTTAATTTTTAAGATTTTGACACATTCAGCTCAAATGTACACAATTGCTGATTATGGCTGTCAAATCTAAACCAAACGCTGTGCACTCAAATCTTTTGCTGTATTTAGTTTATTTTGGCATCCGGATGATGATTCTAGCATGAAATTGCTTGGGCACCTGTTAATTTTTAAGATTTTGACACATTCAGCTCAAATGTACAATCATGCGCTAAAAACGCATTTAAAGCAATAAAAAGGTGATTATGGCTGTCAAACCTAAACCAAACGTTGTGCACTCAAATCTTTTGCTGTATTTAGTTTATTTTGGCATCCGGATGATGATTCTAGCATGAAATTGCTTGGGCTCCTGTTAATTTTTAAGATTTTGACACATTCAGCTCAAATGTACACAATTGCTGATTATGGCTGTCAAATCTAAACCAAACGTTGTGCACTCAAATCCTTTGCTGTATTTAGTTTATTTTGGCATCCGGATGATGATTCTAGCATGAAATTGCTTGGGCACCTGTTAATTTTTAAGATTTTGACACATTCAGCTCAAATGTACAATCATGCGCTAAAAACGCATTTAAAGCAATAAAAAGGTGATTATGGCTGTCAAACCTAAACCAAACGTTGTGCACTCAAATCTTTTGCTGTATTTAGTTTATTTTGGCATCCGGATGATGATTCTAGCATGAAATTGCTTGGGCACCTGTTAATTTTTAAGATTTTGACACATTCAGCTCAAATGTACACAATTGCTGATTATGGCTGTCAAATCTAAACCAAACGCTGTGCACTCAAATCTTTTGCTGTATTTAGTTTATTTTGGCATCCGGATGATGATTCTAGCATGAAATTGCTTGGGCACCTGTTAATTTTTAAGATTTTGACACATTCAGCTCAAATGTACAATCATGCGCTAAAAACGCATTTAAAGCAATAAAAAGGTGATTATGGCTGTCAAACCTAAACCAAACGTTGTGCACTCAAATCTTTTGCTGTATTTAGTTTATTTTGGCATCCGGATGATGATTCTAGCATGAGATTGCTTGGGCACCTGTTAATTTTTAAGATTTTGACACATTCAGCTCAAATGTACACAATTGCTGATTATGGCTGTCAAATCTAAACCAAACGCTGTGCACTCAAATCTTTTGCTGTATTTAGTTTATTTTGGCATCCGGATGATGATTCTAGCATGAAATTGCTTGGGCACCTGTTAATTTTTAAGATTTTGACACATTCAGCTCAAATGTACAATCATGCGCTAAAAACGCATTTAAAGCAATAAAAAGGTGATTATGGCTGTCAAACCTAAACCAAACGTTGTGCACTCAAATCTTTTGCTGTATTTAGTTTATTTTGGCATCCGGATGATGATTCTAGCATGAAATTGCTTGGGCACCTGTTAATTTTTAAGATTTTGACACATTCAGCTCAAATGTACACAATTGCTGATTATGGCTGTCAAATCTAAACCAAACGTTGTGCACTCAAATCTTTTGCTGTATTTAGTTTATTTTGGCATCCGGATGATGATTCTAGCATGAAATTGCTTGGGCACCTGTTAATTTTTAAGATTTTGACACATTCAGCTCAAATGTACACAATTGCTGATTATGGCTGTCAAATCTAAACCAAACGTTGTGCACTCAAATCTTTTGCTGTATTTAGTTTATTTTGGCATCCGGATGATGATTCTAGCATGAAATGGCTTGGGCACCTGTTAATTTTTAAGATTTTGACACATTCAGCTCAAATGTACAATCATGCGCTAAAAACGCATTTAAAGCAATAAAAAGGTGATTATGGCTGTCAAACCTAAACCAAACGTTGTGCACTCAAATCTTTTGCTGTATTTAGTTTATTTTGGCATCCGGATGATGATTCTAGCATGAGATTGCTTGGGCACCTGTTAATTTTTAAGATTTTGACACATTCAGCTCAAATGTACACAATTGCTGATTATGGCTGTCAAATCTAAACCAAACGCTGTGCACTCAAATCTTTTGCTGTATTTAGTTTATTTTGGCATCCGGATGATGATTCTAGCATGAAATTGCTTGGGCACCTGTTAATTTTTAAGATTTTGACACATTCAGCTCAAATGTACAATCATGCGCTAAAAACGAATTTAAAGCAATAAAAAGGTGATAATGGCTGTCAAACCTAAACCAAACGTTGTGCACTCAAATCTTTTGCTGTATTTAGTTTATTTTGGCAACCGGATGATGATTCTAGCATGAAATTGCTTGGGCACCTGTTAATTTTTAAGATTTTGACACATTCAGCTCAAATGTACAATCATGCGCTAAAAACGCATTTAAAGCAATAAAAAGGTGATTATGGCTGTCAAACCTAAACCAAACGTTGTGCACTCAAATCTTTTGCTGTATTTAGTTTATTCTGGCATCCGGATGATGATTCTAGCATGAAATTGCTTGGGCACCTGTTAATTTTTAAGATTTTGACACATTCAGCTCAAATGTACACAATTGCTGATTATGGCTGTCAAATCTAAACCAAACGTTGTGCACTCAAATCTTTTGCTGTATTTAGTTTATTTTGGCATCCGGATGAGTATTCTAGCATGAAATTGCTTGGGCACCTGTTAATTTTTAAGATTTTGACACATTCAGCTCAAATGTACAATCATGTGCTAGAAACGCATTTAAAGCAATAAAAAGGTGATTATGGCTGTCAAACCTAAACCAAACGTTGTGCACTCAAATCTTTTGCTGTATTTAGTTTATTTTGGCATCCGGATGATGATTCTAGCATGAAATTGCTTGGGCACCTGTTAATTTTTAAGATTTTGACACATTCAGCTCAAATGTACACAATTGCTGATTATGGCTGTCAAATCTAAACCAAACGTTGTGCACTCAAATCTTTTGCTGTATTTAGTTTATTTTGGCATCCGGATGATGATTCTAGCATGAAATTGCTTGGGCACCTGTTAATTTTTAAGATTTTGACACATTCAGCTCAAATGTACAATCATGCGCTAAAAACGCATTTAAAGCAATAAAAAGGTGATTATGGCTGTCAAACCTAAACCAAACGTTGTGCACTCAAATCTTTTGCTGTATTTAGTTTATTTTGGCATCCGAATGATGATTCTAGCATGAAATTGCTTGGGCACCTGTTAATTTTTAAGATTTTGACACATTCAGCTCAAATGTACACAATTGCTGATTATGGCTGTCAAATCTAAACCAAACGTTGTGCACTCAAATCTTTTGCTGTATTTAGTTTATTTTGGCATCCGGATGAGGATTCTAGCATGAAATTGCTTGGGCACCTGTTAATTTTTAAGATTTTGACACATTCAGCTCAAATGTACAATCATGCGCTAAAAACGAATTTAAAGCAATAAAAAGGTGATAATGGCTGTCAAACCTAAACCAAACGTTGTGCACTCAAATCTTTTGCTGTATTTAGTTTATTTTGGCAACCGGATGATGATTCTAGCATGAAATTGCTTGGGCACCTGTTAATTTTTAAGATTTTGACACATTCAGCTCAAATGTACAATCATGCGCTAAAAACGCATTTAAAGCAATAAAAAGGTGATTATGGCTGTCAAACCTAAACCAAACGTTGTGCACTCAAATCTTTTGCTGTATTTAGTTTATTCTGGCATCCGGATGATGATTCTAGCATGAAATTGCTTGGGCACCTGTTAATTTTTAAGATTTTGACACATTCAGCTCAAATGTACACAATTGCTGATTATGGCTGTCAAATCTAAACCAAACGTTGTGCACTCAAATCTTTTGCTGTATTTAGTTTATTTTGGCATCCGGATGAGGATTCTAGCATGAAATTGCTTGGGCACCTGTTAATTTTTAAGATTTTGACACATTCAGCTCAAATGTACAATCATGCGCTAGAAACGCATTTAAAGCAATAAAAAGGTGATTATGGCTGTCAAACCAAAACCAAACGTTGTGCAATCAAATCTTTTGCTGTATTTAGTTTATTTTGGCATCCGGATGATGATTCTAGCATGAATTTGCTTGGGCACCTGTTAATTTTTAAGATTTTGACACATTCAGCTCAAATGTACACAATTGCTGATTATGGCTGTCAAATCTAAACCAAACGTTGTGCACTCAAATCTTTTGCTGTATTTAGTTTATTTTGGCATCCGGATGATGATTCTAGCATGAAATTGCTTGGGCACCTGTTAATTTTTAAGATTTTGACACATTCAGCTCAAATGTACAATCATGCGCTAAAAACGCATTTAAAGCAATAAAAAGGTGATTATGGCTGTCAAACCTAAACCAAACGTTGTGCACTCAAATCTTTTGCTGTATTTAGTTTATTTTGGCATCCGGATGATGATTCTAGCATGAAATTGCTTGGGCACCTGTTAATTTTTAAGATTTTGACACATTCAGCTCAAATGTACACAATTGCTGATTATGGCTGTCAAATCTAAACCAAACGTTGTGCACTCAAATCTTTTGCTGTATTTAGTTTATTTTGGCATCCGGATGATGATTCTAGCATGAAATTGCTTGGGCACCTGTTAATTTTTAAGATTTTGACACATTCAGCTCAAATGTACAATCATGCGCTAAAAACGCATTTAAAGCAATAAAAAGGTGATTATGGCTGTCAAACCTAAACCAAACGTTGTGCACTCAAATCTTTTGCTGTATTTAGTTTATTTTGGCATCCGGATGATGATTCTAGCATGAAATTGCTTGGGCACCTGTTAATTTTTAAGATTTTGACACATTCAGCTCAAATGTACACAATTGCTGATTATGGCTGTCAAATCTAAACCAAACGTTGTGCACTCAAATCTTTTGCTGTATTTAGTTTATTTTGGCATCCGGATGATGATTCTAGCATGAAATTGCTTGGGCACCTGTTAATTTTTAAGATTTTGACACATTCAGCTCAAATGTACAATCATGCGCTAAAAACGCATTTAAAGCAATAAAAAGGTGATTATGGCTGTCAAACCTAAACCAAACGTTGTGCACTCAAATCTTTTGCTGTATTTAGTTTATTTTGGCATCCGGATGATGATTCTAGCATGAAAT
This sequence comes from Festucalex cinctus, assembly GCF_051991245.1. Taxonomy (NCBI): domain Eukaryota; kingdom Metazoa; phylum Chordata; class Actinopteri; order Syngnathiformes; family Syngnathidae; genus Festucalex; species Festucalex cinctus. Next base: position 6,324 of record NW_027520519.1, read on the forward strand.
TGCTTGGGCTCCTGTTAATTTTTAAGATTTTGACACATTCAGCTCAAATGTACACAATTGCTGATTATGGCTGTCAAATCTAAACCAAACGTTGTGCACTCAAATCCTTTGCTGTATTTAGTTTATTTTGGCATCCGGATGATGATTCTAGCATGAAATTGCTTGGGCACCTGTTAATTTTTAAGATTTTGACACATTCAGCTCAAATGTACAATCATGCGCTAAAAACGCATTTAAAGCAATAAAAAGGTGATTATGGCTGTCAAACCTAAACCAAACGTTGTGCACTCAAATCTTTTGCTGTATTTAGTTTATTTTGGCATCCGGATGATGATTCTAGCATGAAATTGCTTGGGCACCTGTTAATTTTTAAGATTTTGACACATTCAGCTCAAATGTACACAATTGCTGATTATGGCTGTCAAATCTAAACCAAACGCTGTGCACTCAAATCTTTTGCTGTATTTAGTTTATTTTGGCATCCGGATGATGATTCTAGCATGAAATTGCTTGGGCACCTGTTAATTTTTAAGATTTTGACACATTCAGCTCAAATGTACAATCATGCGCTAAAAACGCATTTAAAGCAATAAAAAGGTGATTATGGCTGTCAAACCTAAACCAAACGTTGTGCACTCAAATCTTTTGCTGTATTTAGTTTATTTTGGCATCCGGATGATGATTCTAGCATGAGATTGCTTGGGCACCTGTTAATTTTTAAGATTTTGACACATTCAGCTCAAATGTACACAATTGCTGATTATGGCTGTCAAATCTAAACCAAACGCTGTGCACTCAAATCTTTTGCTGTATTTAGTTTATTTTGGCATCCGGATGATGATTCTAGCATGAAATTGCTTGGGCACCTGTTAATTTTTAAGATTTTGACACATTCAGCTCAAATGTACAATCATGCGCTAAAAACGAATTTAAAGCAATAAAAAGGTGATAATGGCTGTCAAACCTAAACCAAACGTTGTGCACTCAAATCTTTTGCTGTATTTAGTTTATTTTGGCAACCGGATGATGATTCTAGCATGAAATTGCTTGGGCACCTGTTAATTTTTAAGATTTTGACACATTCAGCTCAAATGTACAATCATGCGCTAAAAACGCATTTAAAGCAATAAAAAGGTGATTATGGCTGTCAAACCTAAACCAAACGTTGTGCACTCAAATCTTTTGCTGTATTTAGTTTATTCTGGCATCCGGATGATGATTCTAGCATGAAATTGCTTGGGCACCTGTTAATTTTTAAGATTTTGACACATTCAGCTCAAATGTACACAATTGCTGATTATGGCTGTCAAATCTAAACCAAACGTTGTGCACTCAAATCTTTTGCTGTATTTAGTTTATTTTGGCATCCGGATGAGTATTCTAGCATGAAATTGCTTGGGCACCTGTTAATTTTTAAGATTTTGACACATTCAGCTCAAATGTACAATCATGTGCTAGAAACGCATTTAAAGCAATAAAAAGGTGATTATGGCTGTCAAACCTAAACCAAACGTTGTGCACTCAAATCTTTTGCTGTATTTAGTTTATTTTGGCATCCGGATGATGATTCTAGCATGAAATGGCTTGGGCACCTGTTAATTTTTAAGATTTTGACACATTCAGCTCAAATGTACAATCATGCGCTAAAAACGCATTTAAAGCAATAAAAAGGTGATTATGGCTGTCAAACCTAAACCAAACGTTGTGCACTCAAATCTTTTGCTGTATTTAGTTTATTTTGGCATCCGGATGATGATTCTAGCATGAAATGGCTTGGGCACCTGTTAATTTTTAAGATTTTGACACATTCAGCTCAAATGTACAATCATGCGCTAAAAACGCATTTAAAGCAATAAAAAGGTGATTATGGCTGTCAAACCTAAACCAAACGTTGTGCACTCAAATCTTTTGCTGTATTTAGTTTATTTTGGCATCCGGATGAGGATTCTAGCATGAAATTGCTTGGGCACCTGTTAATTTTTAAGATTTTGACACATTCAGCTCAAATGTACAATCATGCGCTAGAAACGCATTTAAAGCAATAAAAAGGTGATTATGGCTGTCAAACCTAAACCAAACGTTGTGCAATCAAATCTTTTGCTGTATTTAGTTTATTTTGGCATCCGGATGATGATTCTAGCATGAATTTGCTTGGGCACCTGTTAATTTTTAAGATTTTTACACATTCAGCTCAAATGTACACAATTGCTGATTATGGCTGTCAAATCTAAACCAAACGTTGTGCACTCAAATCTTTTGCTGTATTTAGTTTATTTTGGCATCCGGATGATGATTCTAGCATGAAATTGCTTGGGCACCTGTTAATTTTTAAGATTTTGACACATTCAGCTCAAATGTACAATCATGCGCTAAAAACGCATTTAAAGCAATAAAAAGGTGATTATGGCTGTCAAACCTAAACCAAACGTTGTGCACTCAAATCTTTTGCTGTATTTAGTTTATTTTGGCATCCGGATGATGATTCTAGCATGAAATTGCTTGGGCACCTGTTAATTTTTAAGATTTTGACACATTCAGCTCAAATGTACACAATTGCTGATTATGGCTGTCAAATCTAAACCAAACGTTGTGCACTCAAATCTTTTGCTGTATTTAGTTTATTTTGGCATCCGGATGATGATTCTAGCATGAAATTGCTTGGGCACCTGTTAATTTTTAAGATTTTGACACATTCAGCTCAAATGTACAATCATGCGCTAAAAACGCATTTAAAGCAATAAAAAGGTGATTATGGCTGTCAAACCTAAACCAAACGTTGTGCACTCAAATCTTTTGCTGTATTTAGTTTATTTTGGCATCCGGATGATGATTCTAGCATGAAATTGCTTGGGCACCTGTTAATTTTTAAGATTTTGACACATTCAGCTCAAATGTACACAATTGCTGATTATGGCTGTCAAATCTAAACCAAACGCTGTGCACTCAAATCTTTTGCTGTATTTAGTTTATTTTGGCATCCGGATGATGATTCTAGCATGAAATTGCTTGGGCACCTGTTAATTTTTAAGATTTTGACACATTCAGCTCAAATGTACAATCATGCGCTAAAAACGCATTTAAAGCAATAAAAAGGTGATTATGGCTGTCAAACCTAAACCAAACGTTGTGCACTCAAATCTTTTGCTGTATTTAGTTTATTCTGGCATCCGGATGATGATTCTAGCATGAAATTGCTTGGGCACCTGTTAATTTTTAAGATTTTGACACATTCAGCTCAAATGTACACAATTGCTGATTATGGCTGTCAAATCTAAACCAAACGTTGTGCACTCAAATCTTTTGCTGTATTTAGTTTATTTTGGCATCCGGATGAGTATTCTAGCATGAAATTGCTTGGGCACCTGTTAATTTTTAAGATTTTGACACATTCAGCTCAAATGTACAATCATGTGCTAGAAACGCATTTAAAGCAATAAAAAGGTGATTATGGCTGTCAAACCTAAACCAAACGTTGTGCAATCAAATCTTTTGCTGTATTTAGTTTATTTTGGCATCCGGATGATGATTCTAGCATGAATTTGCTTGGGCACCTGTTAATTTTTAAGATTTTTACACATTCAGCTCAAATGTACACAATTGCTGATTATGGCTGTCAAATCTAAACCAAACGTTGTGCACTCAAATCTTTTGCTGTATTTAGTTTATTTTGGCATCCGGATGATGATTCTAGCATGAAATTGCTTGGGCACCTGTTAATTTTTAAGATTTTGACACATTCAGCTCAAATGTACAATCATGCGCTAAAAACGCATTTAAAGCAATAAAAAGGTGATTATGGCTGTCAAACCTAAACCAAACGTTGTGCACTCAAATCTTTTGCTGTATTTAGTTTATTTTGGCATCCGGATGATGATTCTAGCATGAAATTGCTTGGGCACCTGTTAATTTTTAAGATTTTGACACATTCAGCTCAAATGTACACAATTGCTGATTATGGCTGTCAAATCTAAACCAAACGTTGTGCACTCAAATCTTTTGCTGTATTTAGTTTATTTTGGCATCCGGATGATGATTCTAGCATGAAATTGCTTGGGCACCTGTTAATTTTTAAGATTTTGACACATTCAGCTCAAATGTACAATCATGCGCTAAAAACGCATTTAAAGCAATAAAAAGGTGATTATGGCTGTCAAACCTAAACCAAACGTTGTGCACTCAAATCTTTTGCTGTATTTAGTTTATTTTGGCATCCGGATGATGATTCTAGCATGAAATTGCTTGGGCACCTGTTAATTTTTAAGATTTTGACACATTCAGCTCAAATGTACACAATTGCTGATTATGGCTGTCAAATCTAAACCAAACGTTGTGCACTCAAATCTTTTGCTGTATTTAGTTTATTTTGGCATCCGGATGATGATTCTAGCATGAAATTGCTTGGGCACCTGTTAATTTTTAAGATTTTGACACATTCAGCTCAAATGTACAATCATGCGCTAAAAACGCATTTAAAGCAATAAAAAGGTGATTATGGCTGTCAAACCTAAACCAAACGTTGTGCACTCAAATCTTTTGCTGTATTTAGTTTATTTTGGCATCCGGATGATGATTCTAGCATGAAATTGCTTGGGCTCCTGTTAATTTTTAAGATTTTGACACATTCAGCTCAAATGTACACAATTGCTGATTATGGCTGTCAAATCTAAACCAAACGTTGTGCACTCAAATCCTTTGCTGTATTTAGTTTATTTTGGCATCCGGATGATGATTCTAGCATGAAATTGCTTGGGCACCTGTTAATTTTTAAGATTTTGACACATTCAGCTCAAATGTACAATCATGCGCTAAAAACGCATTTAAAGCAATAAAAAGGTGATTATGGCTGTCAAACCTAAACCAAACGTTGTGCACTCAAATCTTTTGCTGTATTTAGTTTATTTTGGCATCCGGATGATGATTCTAGCATGAAATTGCTTGGGCACCTGTTAATTTTTAAGATTTTGACACATTCAGCTCAAATGTACACAATTGCTGATTATGGCTGTCAAATCTAAACCAAACGCTGTGCACTCAAATCTTTTGCTGTATTTAGTTTATTTTGGCATCCGGATGATGATTCTAGCATGAAATTGCTTGGGCACCTGTTAATTTTTAAGATTTTGACACATTCAGCTCAAATGTACAATCATGCGCTAAAAACGCATTTAAAGCAATAAAAAGGTGATTATGGCTGTCAAACCTAAACCAAACGTTGTGCACTCAAATCTTTTGCTGTATTTAGTTTATTTTGGCATCCGGATGATGATTCTAGCATGAAATTGCTTGGGCTCCTGTTAATTTTTAAGATTTTGACACATTCAGCTCAAATGTACACAATTGCTGATTATGGCTGTCAAATCTAAACCAAACGTTGTGCACTCAAATCCTTTGCTGTATTTAGTTTATTTTGGCATCCGGATGATGATTCTAGCATGAAATTGCTTGGGCACCTGTTAATTTTTAAGATTTTGACACATTCAGCTCAAATGTACAATCATGCGCTAAAAACGCATTTAAAGCAATAAAAAGGTGATTATGGCTGTCAAACCTAAACCAAACGTTGTGCACTCAAATCTTTTGCTGTATTTAGTTTATTTTGGCATCCGGATGATGATTCTAGCATGAAATTGCTTGGGCACCTGTTAATTTTTAAGATTTTGACACATTCAGCTCAAATGTACACAATTGCTGATTATGGCTGTCAAATCTAAACCAAACGCTGTGCACTCAAATCTTTTGCTGTATTTAGTTTATTTTGGCATCCGGATGATGATTCTAGCATGAAATTGCTTGGGCACCTGTTAATTTTTAAGATTTTGACACATTCAGCTCAAATGTACAATCATGCGCTAAAAACGCATTTAAAGCAATAAAAAGGTGATTATGGCTGTCAAACCTAAACCAAACGTTGTGCACTCAAATCTTTTGCTGTATTTAGTTTATTTTGGCATCCGGATGATGATTCTAGCATGAGATTGCTTGGGCACCTGTTAATTTTTAAGATTTTGACACATTCAGCTCAAATGTACACAATTGCTGATTATGGCTGTCAAATCTAAACCAAACGCTGTGCACTCAAATCTTTTGCTGTATTTAGTTTATTTTGGCATCCGGATGATGATTCTAGCATGAAATTGCTTGGGCACCTGTTAATTTTTAAGATTTTGACACATTCAGCTCAAATGTACAATCATGCGCTAAAAACGCATTTAAAGCAATAAAAAGGTGATTATGGCTGTCAAACCTAAACCAAACGTTGTGCACTCAAATCTTTTGCTGTATTTAGTTTATTTTGGCATCCGGATGATGATTCTAGCATGAAATTGCTTGGGCACCTGTTAATTTTTAAGATTTTGACACATTCAGCTCAAATGTACACAATTGCTGATTATGGCTGTCAAATCTAAACCAAACGTTGTGCACTCAAATCTTTTGCTGTATTTAGTTTATTTTGGCATCCGGATGATGATTCTAGCATGAAATTGCTTGGGCACCTGTTAATTTTTAAGATTTTGACACATTCAGCTCAAATGTACACAATTGCTGATTATGGCTGTCAAATCTAAACCAAACGTTGTGCACTCAAATCTTTTGCTGTATTTAGTTTATTTTGGCATCCGGATGATGATTCTAGCATGAAATGGCTTGGGCACCTGTTAATTTTTAAGATTTTGACACATTCAGCTCAAATGTACAATCATGCGCTAAAAACGCATTTAAAGCAATAAAAAGGTGATTATGGCTGTCAAACCTAAACCAAACGTTGTGCACTCAAATCTTTTGCTGTATTTAGTTTATTTTGGCATCCGGATGATGATTCTAGCATGAGATTGCTTGGGCACCTGTTAATTTTTAAGATTTTGACACATTCAGCTCAAATGTACACAATTGCTGATTATGGCTGTCAAATCTAAACCAAACGCTGTGCACTCAAATCTTTTGCTGTATTTAGTTTATTTTGGCATCCGGATGATGATTCTAGCATGAAATTGCTTGGGCACCTGTTAATTTTTAAGATTTTGACACATTCAGCTCAAATGTACAATCATGCGCTAAAAACGAATTTAAAGCAATAAAAAGGTGATAATGGCTGTCAAACCTAAACCAAACGTTGTGCACTCAAATCTTTTGCTGTATTTAGTTTATTTTGGCAACCGGATGATGATTCTAGCATGAAATTGCTTGGGCACCTGTTAATTTTTAAGATTTTGACACATTCAGCTCAAATGTACAATCATGCGCTAAAAACGCATTTAAAGCAATAAAAAGGTGATTATGGCTGTCAAACCTAAACCAAACGTTGTGCACTCAAATCTTTTGCTGTATTTAGTTTATTCTGGCATCCGGATGATGATTCTAGCATGAAATTGCTTGGGCACCTGTTAATTTTTAAGATTTTGACACATTCAGCTCAAATGTACACAATTGCTGATTATGGCTGTCAAATCTAAACCAAACGTTGTGCACTCAAATCTTTTGCTGTATTTAGTTTATTTTGGCATCCGGATGAGTATTCTAGCATGAAATTGCTTGGGCACCTGTTAATTTTTAAGATTTTGACACATTCAGCTCAAATGTACAATCATGTGCTAGAAACGCATTTAAAGCAATAAAAAGGTGATTATGGCTGTCAAACCTAAACCAAACGTTGTGCACTCAAATCTTTTGCTGTATTTAGTTTATTTTGGCATCCGGATGATGATTCTAGCATGAAATTGCTTGGGCACCTGTTAATTTTTAAGATTTTGACACATTCAGCTCAAATGTACACAATTGCTGATTATGGCTGTCAAATCTAAACCAAACGTTGTGCACTCAAATCTTTTGCTGTATTTAGTTTATTTTGGCATCCGGATGATGATTCTAGCATGAAATTGCTTGGGCACCTGTTAATTTTTAAGATTTTGACACATTCAGCTCAAATGTACAATCATGCGCTAAAAACGCATTTAAAGCAATAAAAAGGTGATTATGGCTGTCAAACCTAAACCAAACGTTGTGCACTCAAATCTTTTGCTGTATTTAGTTTATTTTGGCATCCGAATGATGATTCTAGCATGAAATTGCTTGGGCACCTGTTAATTTTTAAGATTTTGACACATTCAGCTCAAATGTACACAATTGCTGATTATGGCTGTCAAATCTAAACCAAACGTTGTGCACTCAAATCTTTTGCTGTATTTAGTTTATTTTGGCATCCGGATGATGATTCTAGCATGAAATTGCTTGGGCACCTGTTAATTTTTAAGATTTTGACACATTCAGCTCAAATGTACAATCATGCGCTAAAAACGCATTTAAAGCAATAAAAAGGTGATTATGGCTGTCAAACCTAAACCAAACGTTGTGCACTCAAATCTTTTGCTGTATTTAGTTTATTTTGGCATCCGGATGATGATTCTAGCATGAAATTGCTTGGGCTCCTGTTAATTTTTAAGATTTTGACACATTCAGCTCAAATGTACACAATTGCTGATTATGGCTGTCAAATCTAAACCAAACGTTGTGCACTCAAATCCTTTGCTGTATTTAGTTTATTTTGGCATCCGGATGATGATTCTAGCATGAAATTGCTTGGGCACCTGTTAATTTTTAAGATTTTGACACATTCAGCTCAAATGTACAATCATGCGCTAAAAACGCATTTAAAGCAATAAAAAGGTGATTATGGCTGTCAAACCTAAACCAAACGTTGTGCACTCAAATCTTTTGCTGTATTTAGTTTATTTTGGCATCCGGATGATGATTCTAGCATGAAATTGCTTGGGCACCTGTTAATTTTTAAGATTTTGACACATTCAGCTCAAATGTACACAATTGCTGATTATGGCTGTCAAATCTAAACCAAACGTTGTGCACTCAAATCTTTTGCTGTATTTAGTTTATTTTGGCATCCGGATGATGATTCTAGCATGAAATTGCTTGGGCACCTGTTAATTTTTAAGATTTTGACACATTCAGCTCAAATGTACACAATTGCTGATTATGGCTGTCAAATCTAAACCAAACGCTGTGCACTCAAATCTTTTGCTGTATTTAGTTTATTTTGGCATCCGGATGATGATTCTAGCATGAAATTGCTTGGGCACCTGTTAATTTTTAAGATTTTGACACATTCAGCTCAAATGTACAATCATGCGCTAAAAACGCATTTAAAGCAATAAAAAGGTGATTATGGCTGTCAAACCTAAACCAAACGTTGTGCACTCAAATCTTTTGCTGTATTTAGTTTATTCTGGCATCCGGATGATGATTCTAGCATGAAATTGCTTGGGCACCTGTTAATTTTTAAGATTTTGACACATTCAGCTCAAATGTACACAATTGCTGATTATGGCTGTCAAATCTAAACCAAACGTTGTGCACTCAAATCTTTTGCTGTATTTAGTTTATTTTGGCATCCGGATGAGTATTCTAGCATGAAATTGCTTGGGCACCTGTTAATTTTTAAGATTTTGACACATTCAGCTCAAATGTACAATCATGTGCTAGAAACGCATTTAAAGCAATAAAAAGGTGATTATGGCTGTCAAACCTAAACCAAACGTTGTGCAATCAAATCTTTTGCTGTATTTAGTTTATTTTGGCATCCGGATGATGATTCTAGCATGAATTTGCTTGGGCACCTGTTAATTTTTAAGATTTTTACACATTCAGCTCAAATGTACACAATTGCTGATTATGGCTGTCAAATCTAAACCAAACGTTGTGCACTCAAATCTTTTGCTGTATTTAGTTTATTTTGGCATCCGGATGATGATTCTAGCATGAAATTGCTTGGGCACCTGTTAATTTTTAAGATTTTGACACATTCAGCTCAAATGTACAATCATGCGCTAAAAACGCATTTAAAGCAATAAAAAGGTGATTATGGCTGTCAAACCTAAACCAAACGTTGTGCACTCAAATCTTTTGCTGTATTTAGTTTATTTTGGCATCCGGATGATGATTCTAGCATGAAATTGCTTGGGCACCTGTTAATTTTTAAGATTTTGACACATTCAGCTCAAATGTACACAATTGCTGATTATGGCTGTCAAATCTAAACCAAACGTTGTGCACTCAAATCTTTTGCTGTATTTAGTTTATTTTGGCATCCGGATGATGATTCTAGCATGAAATTGCTTGGGCACCTGTTAATTTTTAAGATTTTGACACATTCAGCTCAAATGTACAATCATGCGCTAAAAACGCATTTAAAGCAATAAAAAGGTGATTATGGCTGTCAAACCTAAACCAAACATTGTGCACTCAAATCTTTTGCTGTATTTAGTTTATTTTGGCATCCGGATGATGATTCTAGCATGAAATTGCTTGGGCACCTGTTAATTTTTAAGATTTTGACACATTCAGCTCAAATGTACACAATTGCTGATTATGGCTGTCAAATCTAAACCAAACGTTGTGCACTCAAATCTTTTGCTGTATTTAGTTTATTTTGGCATCCGGATGATGATTCTAGCATGAAATTGCTTGGGCACCTGTTAATTTTTAAGATTTTGACACATTCAGCTCAAATGTACAATCATGCGCTAAAAACGCATTTAAAGCAATAAAAAGGTGATTATGGCTGTCAAACCTAAACCAAACGTTGTGCACTCAAATCTTTTGCTGTATTTAGTTTATTTTGGCATCCGGATGATGATTCTAGCATGAAATTGCTTGGGCTCCTGTTAATTTTTAAGATTTTGACACATTCAGCTCAAATGTACACAATTGCTGATTATGGCTGTCAAATCTAAACCAAACGTTGTGCACTCAAATCCTTTGCTGTATTTAGTTTATTTTGGCATCCGGATGATGATTCTAGCATGAAATTGCTTGGGCACCTGTTAATTTTTAAGATTTTGACACATTCAGCTCAAATGTACAATCATGCGCTAAAAACGCATTTAAAGCAATAAAAAGGTGATTATGGCTGTCAAACCTAAACCAAACGTTGTGCACTCAAATCTTTTGCTGTATTTAGTTTATTTTGGCATCCGGATGATGATTCTAGCATGAAATTGCTTGGGCACCTGTTAATTTTTAAGATTTTGACACATTCAGCTCAAATGTACACAATTGCTGATTATGGCTGTCAAATCTAAACCAAACGCTGTGCACTCAAATCTTTTGCTGTATTTAGTTTATTTTGGCATCCGGATGATGATTCTAGCATGAAATTGCTTGGGCACCTGTTAATTTTTAAGATTTTGACACATTCAGCTCAAATGTACAATCATGCGCTAAAAACGCATTTAAAGCAATAAAAAGGTGATTATGGCTGTCAAACCTAAACCAAACGTTGTGCACTCAAATCTTTTGCTGTATTTAGTTTATTTTGGCATCCGGATGATGATTCTAGCATGAAATTGCTTGGGCTCCTGTTAATTTTTAAGATTTTGACACATTCAGCTCAAATGTACACAATTGCTGATTATGGCTGTCAAATCTAAACCAAACGTTGTGCACTCAAATCCTTTGCTGTATTTAGTTTATTTTGGCATCCGGATGATGATTCTAGCATGAAATTGCTTGGGCACCTGTTAATTTTTAAGATTTTGACACATTCAGCTCAAATGTACAATCATGCGCTAAAAACGCATTTAAAGCAATAAAAAGGTGATTATGGCTGTCAAACCTAAACCAAACGTTGTGCACTCAAATCTTTTGCTGTATTTAGTTTATTTTGGCATCCGGATGATGATTCTAGCATGAAATTGCTTGGGCACCTGTTAATTTTTAAGATTTTGACACATTCAGCTCAAATGTACACAATTGCTGATTATGGCTGTCAAATCTAAACCAAACGCTGTGCACTCAAATCTTTTGCTGTATTTAGTTTATTTTGGCATCCGGATGATGATTCTAGCATGAAATTGCTTGGGCACCTGTTAATTTTTAAGATTTTGACACATTCAGCTCAAATGTACAATCATGCGCTAAAAACGCATTTAAAGCAATAAAAAGGTGATTATGGCTGTCAAACCTAAACCAAACGTTGTGCACTCAAATCTTTTGCTGTATTTAGTTTATTTTGGCATCCGGATGATGATTCTAGCATGAGATTGCTTGGGCACCTGTTAATTTTTAAGATTTTGACACATTCAGCTCAAATGTACACAATTGCTGATTATGGCTGTCAAATCTAAACCAAACGCTGTGCACTCAAATCTTTTGCTGTATTTAGTTTATTTTGGCATCCGGATGATGATTCTAGCATGAAATTGCTTGGGCACCTGTTAATTTTTAAGATTTTGACACATTCAGCTCAAATGTACAATCATGCGCTAAAAACGCATTTAAAGCAATAAAAAGGTGATTATGGCTGTCAAACCTAAACCAAACGTTGTGCACTCAAATCTTTTGCTGTATTTAGTTTATTTTGGCATCCGGATGATGATTCTAGCATGAAATTGCTTGGGCACCTGTTAATTTTTAAGATTTTGACACATTCAGCTCAAATGTACACAATTGCTGATTATGGCTGTCAAATCTAAACCAAACGTTGTGCACTCAAATCTTTTGCTGTATTTAGTTTATTTTGGCATCCGGATGATGATTCTAGCATGAGATTGCTTGGGCACCTGTTAATTTTTAAGATTTTGACACATTCAGCTCAAATGTACACAATTGCTGATTATGGCTGTCAAATCTAAACCAAACGTTGTGCACTCAAATCTTTTGCTGTATTTAGTTTATTTTGGCATCCGGATGATGATTCTAGCATGAAATGGCTTGGGCACCTGTTAATTTTTAAGATTTTGACACATTCAGCTCAAATGTACAATCATGCGCTAAAAACGCATTTAAAGCAATAAAAAGGTGATTATGGCTGTCAAACCTAAACCAAACGTTGTGCACTCAAATCTTTTGCTGTATTTAGTTTATTTTGGCATCCGGATGATGATTCTAGCATGAAATTGCTTGGGCACCTGTTAATTTTTAAGATTTTGACACATTCAGCTCAAATGTACACAATTGCTGATTATGGCTGTCAAATCTAAACCAAACGTTGTGCACTCAAATCTTTTGCTGTATTTAGTTTATTTTGGCATCCGGATGATGATTCTAGCATGAAATTGCTTGGGCACCTGTTAATTTTTAAGATTTTGACACATTCAGCTCAAATGTACAATCATGCGCTAGAAACGCATTTAAAGCAATAAAAAGGTGATTATGGCTGTCAAACCTAAACCAAACGTTGTGCAATCAAATCTTTTGCTGTATTTAGTTTATTTTGGCATCCGGATGATGATTCTAGCATGAATTTGCTTGGGCACCTGTTAATTTTTAAGATTTTTACACATTCAGCTCAAATGTACACAATTGCTGATTATGGCTGTCAAATCTAAACCAAACGTTGTGCACTCAAATCTTTTGCTGTATTTAGTTTATTTTGGCATCCGGATGATGATTCTAGCATGAAATTGCTTGGGCACCTGTTAATTTTTAAGATTTTGACACATTCAGCTCAAATGTACAATCATGCGCTAAAAACGCATTTAAAGCAATAAAAAGGTGATTATGGCTGTCAAACCTAAACCAAACGTTGTGCACTCAAATCTTTTGCTGTATTTAGTTTATTTTGGCATCCGGATGATGATTCTAGCATGAGATTGCTTGGGCACCTGTTAATTTTTAAGATTTTGACACATTCAGCTCAAATGTACACAATTGCTGATTATGGCTGTCAAATCTAAACCAAACGCTGTGCACTCAAATCTTTTGCTGTATTTAGTTTATTTTGGCATCCGGATGATGATTCTAGCATGAAATTGCTTGGGCACCTGTTAATTTTTAAGATTTTGACACATTCAGCTCAAATGTACAATCATGCGCTAAAAACGAATTTAAAGCAATAAAAAGGTGATAATGGCTGTCAAACCTAAACCAAACGTTGTGCACTCAAATCTTTTGCTGTATTTAGTTTATTTTGGCAACCGGATGATGATTCTAGCATGAAATTGCTTGGGCACCTGTTAATTTTTAAGATTTTGACACATTCAGCTCAAATGTACAATCATGCGCTAAAAACGCATTTAAAGCAATAAAAAGGTGATTATGGCTGTCAAACCTAAACCAAACGTTGTGCACTCAAATCTTTTGCTGTATTTAGTATATTCTGGCATCCGGATGATGATTCTAGCATGAAATTGCTTGGGCACCTGTTAATTTTTAAGATTTTGACACATTCAGCTCAAATGTACACAATTGCTGATTATGGCTGTCAAATCTAAACCAAACGTTGTGCACTCAAATCTTTTGCTGTATTTAGTTTATTTTGGCATCCGGATGAGTATTCTAGCATGAAATTGCTTGGGCACCTGTTAATTTTTAAGATTTTGACACATTCAGCTCAAATGTACAATCATGTGCTAGAAACGCATTTAAAGCAATAAAAAGGTGATTATGGCTGTCAAACCTAAACCAAACGTTGTGCACTCAAATCTTTTGCTGTATTTAGTTTATTTTGGCATCCGGATGATGATTCTAGCATGAAATTGCTTGGGCACCTGTTAATTTTTAAGATTTTGACACATTCAGCTCAAATGTACACAATTGCTGATTATGGCTGTCAAATCTAAACCAAACGTTGTGCACTCAAATCTTTTGCTGTATTTAGTTTATTTTGGCATCCGGATGATGATTCTAGCATGAAATTGCTTGGGCACCTGTTAATTTTTAAGATTTTGACACATTCAGCTCAAATGTACAATCATGCGCTAAAAACGCATTTAAAGCAATAAAAAGGTGATTATGGCTGTCAAACCTAAACCAAACGTTGTGCACTCAAATCTTTTGCTGTATTTAGTTTATTTTGGCATCCGAATGATGATTCTAGCATGAAATTGCTTGGGCACCTGTTAATTTTTAAGATTTTGACACATTCAGCTCAAATGTACAATCATGCGCTAAAAACGCATTTAAAGCAATAAAAAGGTGATTATGGCTGTCAAACCTAAACCAAACGTTGTGCACTCAAATCTTTTGCTGTATTTAGTTTATTTTGGCATCCGGATGATGATTCTAGCATGAAATTGCTTGGGCACCTGTTAATTTTTAAGATTTTGACACATTCAGCTCAAATGTACACAATTGCTGATTATGGCTGTCAAATCTAAACCAAACGCTGTGCACTCAAATCTTTTGCTGTATTTAGTTTATTTTGGCATCCGGATGATGATTCTAGCATGAAATTGCTTGGGCACCTGTTAATTTTTAAGATTTTGACACATTCAGCTCAAATGTACAATCATGCGCTAAAAACGCATTTAAAGCAATAAAAAGGTGATTATGGCTGTCAAACCTAAACCAAACGTTGTGCACTCAAATCTTTTGCTGTATTTAGTTTATTCTGGCATCCGGATGATGATTCTAGCATGAAATTGCTTGGGCACCTGTTAATTTTTAAGATTTTGACACATTCAGCTCAAATGTACACAATTGCTGATTATGGCTGTCAAATCTAAACCAAACGTTGTGCACTCAAATCTTTTGCTGTATTTAGTTTATTTTGGCATCCGGATGAGTATTCTAGCATGAAATTGCTTGGGCACCTGTTAATTTTTAAGATTTTGACACATTCAGCTCAAATGTACAATCATGTGCTAGAAACGCATTTAAAGCAATAAAAAGGTGATTATGGCTGTCAAACCTAAACCAAACGTTGTGCAATCAAATCTTTTGCTGTATTTAGTTTATTTTGGCATCCGGATGATGATTCTAGCATGAATTTGCTTGGGCACCTGTTAATTTTTAAGATTTTTACACATTCAGCTCAAATGTACACAATTGCTGATTATGGCTGTCAAATCTAAACCAAACGTTGTGCACTCAAATCTTTTGCTGTATTTAGTTTATTTTGGCATCCGGATGATGATTCTAGCATGAAATTGCTTGGGCACCTGTTAATTTTTAAGATTTTGACACATTCAGCTCAAATGTACAATCATGCGCTAAAAACGCATTTAAAGCAATAAAAAGGTGATTATGGCTGTCAAACCTAAACCAAACGTTGTGCACTCAAATCTTTTGCTGTATTTAGTTTATTTTGGCATCCGGATGATGATTCTAGCATGAAATTGCTTGGGCACCTGTTAATTTTTAAGATTTTGACACATTCAGCTCAAATGTACACAATTGCTGATTATGGCTGTCAAATCTAAACCAAACGTTGTGCACTCAAATCTTTTGCTGTATTTAGTTTATTTTGGCATCCGGATGATGATTCTAGCATGAAATTGCTTGGGCACCTGTTAATTTTTAAGATTTTGACACATTCAGCTCAAATGTACAATCATGCGCTAAAAACGCATTTAAAGCAATAAAAAGGTGATTATGGCTGTCAAACCTAAACCAAACGTTGTGCACTCAAATCTTTTGCTGTATTTAGTTTATTTTGGCATCCGGATGATGATTCTAGCATGAAATTGCTTGGGCACCTGTTAATTTTTAAGATTTTGACACATTCAGCTCAAATGTACACAATTGCTGATTATGGCTGTCAAACCTAAACCAAACGTTGTGCACTCAAATCTTTTGCTGTATTTAGTTTATTCTGGCATCCGGATGATGATTCTAGCATGAAATTGCTTGGGCACCTGTTAATTTTTAAGATTTTGACACATTCAGCTCAAATGTACACAATTGCTGATTATGGCTGTCAAATCTAAACCAAACGTTGTGCACTCAAATCTTTTGCTGTATTTAGTTTATTTTGGCATCCGGATGAGTATTCTAGCATGAAATTGCTTGGGCACCTGTTAATTTTTAAGATTTTGACACATTCAGCTCAAATGTACAATCATGTGCTAGAAACGCATTTAAAGCAATAAAAAGGTGATTATGGCTGTCAAACCTAAACCAAACGTTGTGCAATCAAATCTTTTGCTGTATTTAGTTTATTTTGGCATCCGGATGATGATTCTAGCATGAATTTGCTTGGGCACCTGTTAATTTTTAAGATTTTTACACATTCAGCTCAAATGTACACAATTGCTGATTATGGCTGTCAAATCTAAACCAAACGTTGTGCACTCAAATCTTTTGCTGTATTTAGTTTATTTTGGCATCCGGATGATGATTCTAGCATGAAATTGCTTGGGCACCTGTTAATTTTTAAGATTTTGACACATTCAGCTCAAATGTACAATCATGCGCTAAAAACGCATTTAAAGCAATAAAAAGGTGATTATGGCTGTCAAACCTAAACCAAACGTTGTGCACTCAAATCTTTTGCTGTATTTAGTTTATTTTGGCATCCGGATGATGATTCTAGCATGAAATTGCTTGGGCACCTGTTAATTTTTAAGATTTTGACACATTCAGCTCAAATGTACACAATTGCTGATTATGGCTGTCAAATCTAAACCAAACGTTGTGCACTCAAATCTTTTGCTGTATTTAGTTTATTTTGGCATCCGGATGATGATTCTAGCATGAAATTGCTTGGGCACCTGTTAATTTTTAAGATTTTGACACATTCAGCTCAAATGTACAATCATGCGCTAAAAACGCATTTAAAGCAATAAAAAGGTGATTATGGCTGTCAAACCTAAACCAAACGTTGTGCACTCAAATCTTTTGCTGTATTTAGTTTATTTTGGCATCCGGATGATGATTCTAGCATGAAATTGCTTGGGCACCTGTTAATTTTTAAGATTTTGACACATTCAGCTCAAATGTACACAATTGCTGATTATGGCTGTCAAATCTAAACCAAACGTTGTGCACTCAAATCTTTTGCTGTATTTAGTTTATTTTGGCATCCGGATGATGATTCTAGCATGAAATTGCTTGGGCACCTGTTAATTTTTAAGATTTTGACACATTCAGCTCAAATGTACAATCATGCGCTAAAAACGCATTTAAAGCAATAAAAAGGTGATTATGGCTGTCAAACCTAAACCAAACGTTGTGCACTCAAATCTTTTGCTGTATTTAGTTTATTTTGGCATCCGGATGATGATTCTAGCATGAAATTGCTTGGGCTCCTGTTAATTTTTAAGATTTTGACACATTCAGCTCAAATGTACACAATTGCTGATTATGGCTGTCAAATCTAAACCAAACGTTGTGCACTCAAATCCTTTGCTGTATTTAGTTTATTTTGGCATCCGGATGATGATTCTAGCATGAAATTGCTTGGGCACCTGTTAATTTTTAAGATTTTGACACATTCAGCTCAAATGTACAATCATGCGCTAAAAACGCATTTAAAGCAATAAAAAGGTGATTATGGCTGTCAAACCTAAACCAAACGTTGTGCACTCAAATCTTTTGCTGTATTTAGTTTATTTTGGCATCCGGATGATGATTCTAGCATGAAATTGCTTGGGCACCTGTTAATTTTTAAGATTTTGACACATTCAGCTCAAATGTACACAATTGCTGATTATGGCTGTCAAATCTAAACCAAACGCTGTGCACTCAAATCTTTTGCTGTATTTAGTTTATTTTGGCATCCGGATGATGATTCTAGCATGAAATTGCTTGGGCACCTGTTAATTTTTAAGATTTTGACACA
Source organism: Festucalex cinctus (assembly GCF_051991245.1). Classification (NCBI taxonomy): domain Eukaryota; kingdom Metazoa; phylum Chordata; class Actinopteri; order Syngnathiformes; family Syngnathidae; genus Festucalex; species Festucalex cinctus. The sequence goes on from NW_027520519.1 coordinate 24,835, forward strand.
TTCAGCTCAAATGTACAATCATGCGCTAAAAACGCATTTAAAGCAATAAAAAGGTGATTATGGCTGTCAAACCTAAACCAAACGTTGTGCACTCAAATCTTTTGCTGTATTTAGTTTATTTTGGCATCCGGATGATGATTCTAGCATGAAATTGCTTGGGCTCCTGTTAATTTTTAAGATTTTGACACATTCAGCTCAAATGTACACAATTGCTGATTATGGCTGTCAAATCTAAACCAAACGTTGTGCACTCAAATCCTTTGCTGTATTTAGTTTATTTTGGCATCCGGATGATGATTCTAGCATGAAATTGCTTGGGCACCTGTTAATTTTTAAGATTTTGACACATTCAGCTCAAATGTACAATCATGCGCTAAAAACGCATTTAAAGCAATAAAAAGGTGATTATGGCTGTCAAACCTAAACCAAACGTTGTGCACTCAAATCTTTTGCTGTATTTAGTTTATTTTGGCATCCGGATGATGATTCTAGCATGAAATTGCTTGGGCACCTGTTAATTTTTAAGATTTTGACACATTCAGCTCAAATGTACACAATTGCTGATTATGGCTGTCAAATCTAAACCAAACGCTGTGCACTCAAATCTTTTGCTGTATTTAGTTTATTTTGGCATCCGGATGATGATTCTAGCATGAAATTGCTTGGGCACCTGTTAATTTTTAAGATTTTGACACATTCAGCTCAAATGTACAATCATGCGCTAAAAACGCATTTAAAGCAATAAAAAGGTGATTATGGCTGTCAAACCTAAACCAAACGTTGTGCACTCAAATCTTTTGCTGTATTTAGTTTATTTTGGCATCCGGATGATGATTCTAGCATGAGATTGCTTGGGCACCTGTTAATTTTTAAGATTTTGACACATTCAGCTCAAATGTACACAATTGCTGATTATGGCTGTCAAATCTAAACCAAACGCTGTGCACTCAAATCTTTTGCTGTATTTAGTTTATTTTGGCATCCGGATGATGATTCTAGCATGAAATTGCTTGGGCACCTGTTAATTTTTAAGATTTTGACACATTCAGCTCAAATGTACAATCATGCGCTAAAAACGCATTTAAAGCAATAAAAAGGTGATTATGGCTGTCAAACCTAAACCAAACGTTGTGCACTCAAATCTTTTGCTGTATTTAGTTTATTTTGGCATCCGGATGATGATTCTAGCATGAAATTGCTTGGGCACCTGTTAATTTTTAAGATTTTGACACATTCAGCTCAAATGTACACAATTGCTGATTATGGCTGTCAAATCTAAACCAAACGTTGTGCACTCAAATCTTTTGCTGTATTTAGTTTATTTTGGCATCCGGATGATGATTCTAGCATGAAATTGCTTGGGCACCTGTTAATTTTTAAGATTTTGACACATTCAGCTCAAATGTACACAATTGCTGATTATGGCTGTCAAATCTAAACCAAACGTTGTGCACTCAAATCTTTTGCTGTATTTAGTTTATTTTGGCATCCGGATGATGATTCTAGCATGAAATGGCTTGGGCACCTGTTAATTTTTAAGATTTTGACACATTCAGCTCAAATGTACAATCATGCGCTAAAAACGCATTTAAAGCAATAAAAAGGTGATTATGGCTGTCAAACCTAAACCAAACGTTGTGCACTCAAATCTTTTGCTGTATTTAGTTTATTTTGGCATCCGGATGATGATTCTAGCATGAAATTGCTTGGGCTCCTGTTAATTTTTAAGATTTTGACACATTCAGCTCAAATGTACACAATTGCTGATTATGGCTGTCAAATCTAAACCAAACGTTGTGCACTCAAATCCTTTGCTGTATTTAGTTTATTTTGGCATCCGGATGATGATTCTAGCATGAAATTGCTTGGGCACCTGTTAATTTTTAAGATTTTGACACATTCAGCTCAAATGTACAATCATGCGCTAAAAACGCATTTAAAGCAATAAAAAGGTGATTATGGCTGTCAAACCTAAACCAAACGTTGTGCACTCAAATCTTTTGCTGTATTTAGTTTATTTTGGCATCCGGATGATGATTCTAGCATGAAATTGCTTGGGCACCTGTTAATTTTTAAGATTTTGACACATTCAGCTCAAATGTACACAATTGCTGATTATGGCTGTCAAATCTAAACCAAACGCTGTGCACTCAAATCTTTTGCTGTATTTAGTTTATTTTGGCATCCGGATGATGATTCTAGCATGAAATTGCTTGGGCACCTGTTAATTTTTAAGATTTTGACACATTCAGCTCAAATGTACAATCATGCGCTAAAAACGCATTTAAAGCAATAAAAAGGTGATTATGGCTGTCAAACCTAAACCAAACGTTGTGCACTCAAATCTTTTGCTGTATTTAGTTTATTTTGGCATCCGGATGATGATTCTAGCATGAAATTGCTTGGGCTCCTGTTAATTTTTAAGATTTTGACACATGCAGCTCAAATGTACACAATTGCTGATTATGGCTGTCAAATCTAAACCAAACGTTGTGCACTCAAATCCTTTGCTGTATTTAGTTTATTTTGGCATCCGGATGATGATTCTAGCATGAAATTGCTTGGGCACCTGTTAATTTTTAAGATTTTGACACATTCAGCTCAAATGTACAATCATGCGCTAAAAACGCATTTAAAGCAATAAAAAGGTGATTATGGCTGTCAAACCTAAACCAAACGTTGTGCACTCAAATCTTTTGCTGTATTTAGTTTATTTTGGCATCCGGATGATGATTCTAGCATGAAATTGCTTGGGCACCTGTTAATTTTTAAGATTTTGACACATTCAGCTCAAATGTACACAATTGCTGATTATGGCTGTCAAATCTAAACCAAACGCTGTGCACTCAAATCTTTTGCTGTATTTAGTTTATTTTGGCATCCGGATGATGATTCTAGCATGAAATTGCTTGGGCACCTGTTAATTTTTAAGATTTTGACACATTCAGCTCAAATGTACAATCATGCGCTAAAAACGCATTTAAAGCAATAAAAAGGTGATTATGGCTGTCAAACCTAAACCAAACGTTGTGCACTCAAATCTTTTGCTGTATTTAGTTTATTTTGGCATCCGGATGATGATTCTAGCATGAGATTGCTTGGGCACCTGTTAATTTTTAAGATTTTGACACATTCAGCTCAAATGTACACAATTGCTGATTATGGCTGTCAAATCTAAACCAAACGCTGTGCACTCAAATCTTTTGCTGTATTTAGTTTATTTTGGCATCCGGATGATGATTCTAGCATGAAATTGCTTGGGCACCTGTTAATTTTTAAGATTTTGACACATTCAGCTCAAATGTACAATCATGCGCTAAAAACGCATTTAAAGCAATAAAAAGGTGATTATGGCTGTCAAACCTAAACCAAACGTTGTGCACTCAAATCTTTTGCTGTATTTAGTTTATTTTGGCATCCGGATGATGATTCTAGCATGAAATTGCTTGGGCACCTGTTAATTTTTAAGATTTTGACACATTCAGCTCAAATGTACACAATTGCTGATTATGGCTGTCAAATCTAAACCAAACGCTGTGCACTCAAATCTTTTGCTGTATTTAGTTTATTTTGGCATCCGGATGATGATTCTAGCATGAAATTGCTTGGGCACCTGTTAATTTTTAAGATTTTGACACATTCAGCTCAAATGTACAATCATGCGCTAAAAACGAATTTAAAGCAATAAAAAGGTGATAATGGCTGTCAAACCTAAACCAAACGTTGTGCACTCAAATCTTTTGCTGTATTTAGTTTATTTTGGCAACCGGATGATGATTCTAGCATGAAATTGCTTGGGCACCTGTTAATTTTTAAGATTTTGACACATTCAGCTCAAATGTACACAATTGCTGATTATGGCTGTCAAATCTAAACCAAACGTTGTGCACTCAAATCTTTTGCTGTATTTAGTTTATTTTGGCATCCGGATGAGTATTCTAGCATGAAATTGCTTGGGCACCTGTTAATTTTTAAGATTTTGACACATTCAGCTCAAATGTACAATCATGCGCTAGAAACGCATTTAAAGCAATAAAAAGGTGATTATGGCTGTCAAACCTAAACCAAACGTTGTGCAATCAAATCTTTTGCTGTATTTAGTTTATTTTGGCATCCGGATGATGATTCTAGCATGAATTTGCTTGGGCACCTGTTAATTTTTAAGATTTTTACACATTCAGCTCAAATGTACACAATTGCTGATTATGGCTGTCAAATCTAAACCAAACGTTGTGCACTCAAATCTTTTGCTGTATTTAGTTTATTTTGGCATCCGGATGATGATTCTAGCATGAAATTGCTTGGGCACCTGTTAATTTTTAAGATTTTGACACATTCAGCTCAAATGTACAATCATGCGCTAAAAACGCATTTAAAGCAATAAAAAGGTGATTATGGCTGTCAAACCTAAACCAAACGTTGTGCACTCAAATCTTTTGCTGTATTTAGTTTATTTTGGCATCCGGATGATGATTCTAGCATGAAATTGCTTGGGCACCTGTTAATTTTTAAGATTTTGACACATTCAGCTCAAATGTACACAATTGCTGATTATGGCTGTCAAATCTAAACCAAACGTTGTGCACTCAAATCTTTTGCTGTATTTAGTTTATTTTGGCATCCGGATGATGATTCTAGCATGAAATTGCTTGGGCACCTGTTAATTTTTAAGATTTTGACACATTCAGCTCAAATGTACAATCATGCGCTAAAAACGCATTTAAAGCAATAAAAAGGTGATTATGGCTGTCAAACCTAAACCAAACGTTGTGCACTCAAATCTTTTGCTGTATTTAGTTTATTTTGGCATCCGGATGATGATTCTAGCATGAAATTGCTTGGGCACCTGTTAATTTTTAAGATTTTGACACATTCAGCTCAAATGTACACAATTGCTGATTATGGCTGTCAAATCTAAACCAAACGTTGTGCACTCAAATCTTTTGCTGTATTTAGTTTATTTTGGCATCCGGATGATGATTCTAGCATGAAATTGCTTGGGCACCTGTTAATTTTTAAGATTTTGACACATTCAGCTCAAATGTACAATCATGCGCTAAAAACGCATTTAAAGCAATAAAAAGGTGATTATGGCTGTCAAACCTAAACCAAACGTTGTGCACTCAAATCTTTTGCTGTATTTAGTTTATTTTGGCATCCGGATGATGATTCTAGCATGAAATTGCTTGGGCTCCTGTTAATTTTTAAGATTTTGACACATTCAACTCAAATGTACACAATTGCTGATTATGGCTGTCAAATCTAAACCAAACGTTGTGCACTCAAATCCTTTGCTGTATTTAGTTTATTTTGGCATCCGGATGATGATTCTAGCATGAAATTGCTTGGGCACCTGTTAATTTTTAAGATTTTGACACATTCAGCTCAAATGTACAATCATGCGCTAAAAACGCATTTAAAGCAATAAAAAGGTGATTATGGCTGTCAAACCTAAACCAAACGTTGTGCACTCAAATCTTTTGCTGTATTTAGTTTATTTTGGCATCCGGATGATGATTCTAGCATGAGATTGCTTGGGCACCTGTTAATTTTTAAGATTTTGACACATTCAGCTCAAATGTACACAATTGCTGATTATGGCTGTCAAATCTAAACCAAACGCTGTGCACTCAAATCTTTTGCTGTATTTAGTTTATTTTGGCATCCGGATGATGATTCTAGCATGAAATTGCTTGGGCACCTGTTAATTTTTAAGATTTTGACACATTCAGCTCAAATGTACAATCATGCGCTAAAAACGCATTTAAAGCAATAAAAAGGTGATTATGGCTGTCAAACCTAAACCAAACGTTGTGCACTCAAATCTTTTGCTGTATTTAGTTTATTTTGGCATCCGGATGATGATTCTAGCATGAAATTGCTTGGGCTCCTGTTAATTTTTAAGATTTTGACACATTCAGCTCAAATGTACACAATTGCTGATTATGGCTGTCAAATCTAAACCAAACGTTGTGCACTCAAATCCTTTGCTGTATTTAGTTTATTTTGGCATCCGGATGATGATTCTAGCATGAAATTGCTTGGGCACCTGTTAATTTTTAAGATTTTGACACATTCAGCTCAAATGTACAATCATGCGCTAAAAACGCATTTAAAGCAATAAAAAGGTGATTATGGCTGTCAAACCTAAACCAAACGTTGTGCACTCAAATCTTTTGCTGTATTTAGTTTATTTTGGCATCCGGATGATGATTCTAGCATGAAATTGCTTGGGCACCTGTTAATTTTTAAGATTTTGACACATTCAGCTCAAATGTACACAATTGCTGATTATGGCTGTCAAATCTAAACCAAACGCTGTGCACTCAAATCTTTTGCTGTATTTAGTTTATTTTGGCATCCGGATGATGATTCTAGCATGAAATTGCTTGGGCACCTGTTAATTTTTAAGATTTTGACACATTCAGCTCAAATGTACAATCATGCGCTAAAAACGCATTTAAAGCAATAAAAAGGTGATTATGGCTGTCAAACCTAAACCAAACGTTGTGCACTCAAATCTTTTGCTGTTTTTAGTTTATTTTGGCATCCGGATGATGATTCTAGCATGAGATTGCTTGGGCACCTGTTAATTTTTAAGATTTTGACACATTCAGCTCAAATGTACACAATTGCTGATTATGGCTGTCAAATCTAAACCAAACGCTGTGCACTCAAATCTTTTGCTGTATTTAGTTTATTTTGGCATCCGGATGATGATTCTAGCATGAAATTGCTTGGGCACCTGTTAATTTTTAAGATTTTGACACATTCAGCTCAAATGTACAATCATGCGCTAAAAACGAATTTAAAGCAATAAAAAGGTGATAATGGCTGTCAAACCTAAACCAAACGTTGTGCACTCAAATCTTTTGCTGTATTTAGTTTATTTTGGCAACCGGATGATGATTCTAGCATGAAATTGCTTGGGCACCTGTTAATTTTTAAGATTTTGACACATTCAGCTCAAATGTACAATCATGCGCTAAAAACGCATTTAAAGCAATAAAAAGGTGATTATGGCTGTCAAACCTAAACCAAACGTTGTGCACTCAAATCTTTTGCTGTATTTAGTTTATTTTGGCATCCGGATGATGATTCTAGCATGAAATTGCTTGGGCACCTGTTAATTTTTAAGATTTTGACACATTCAGCTCAAATGTACACAATTGCTGATTATGGCTGTCAAATCTAAACCAAACGCTTGTGCACTCAAATCTTTTGCTGTATTTAGTTTATTTTGGCATCCGGATGATGATTCTAGCATGAAATTGCTTGGGCTCCTGTTAATTTTAAGATTTTGACACATGCAGCTCAAAATGTACACAATTGCTGATTATGGCTGTCAAATCTAAACCAAACGTTGTGCACTCAAATCCTTTTGCTGTATTTAGTTTATTTTGGCATCCGGATGATGATTCTAGCATGAAATTGCTTGGGCACCTGTTAATTTTTAAGATTTTGACACATTCAGCTCAAATGTACAATCATGCGCTAAAAACGCATTTAAAGCAATAAAAAGGTGATTATGGCTGTCAAACCTAAACCAAACGTTGTGCACTCAAATCTTTTGCTGTATTTAGTTTATTTTGGCATCCGGATGATGATTCTAGCATGAAATTGCTTGGGCACCTGTTAATTTTTAAGATTTTGACACATTCAGCTCAAATGTACACAATTGCTGATTATGGCTGTCAAATCTAAACAAACGCTGTGCACTCAAATCTTTTGCTGTATTTAGTTTATTTTGGCATCCGGATGATGATTCTAGCATGAAATTGCTTGGGCACCTGTTAATTTTTAAGATTTTGACACATTCAGCTCAAATGTACAATCATGCGCTAAAAACGCATTTAAAGCAATAAAAAGGTGATTATGGCTGTCAAACCTAAACCAAACGTTGTGCACTCAAATCTTTTGCTGTATTTAGTTTATTTTGGCATCCGGATGATGATTCTAGCATGAGATTGCTTGGGCACCTGTTAATTTTTAAGATTTTGACACATTCAGCTCAAATGTACACAATTGCTGATTATGGCTGTCAAATCTAAACCAAACGCTGTGCACTCAAATCTTTTGCTGTATTTAGTTTATTTTGGCATCCGGATGATGATTCTAGCATGAAATTGCTTGGGCACCTGTTAATTTTTAAGATTTTGACACATTCAGCTCAAATGTACAATCATGCGCTAAAAACGCATTTAAAGCAATAAAAAGGTGATTATGGCTGTCAAACCTAAACCAAACGTTGTGCACTCAAATCTTTTGCTGTATTTAGTTTATTTTGGCATCCGGATGATGATTCTAGCATGAAATTGCTTGGGCACCTGTTAATTTTTAAGATTTTGACACATTCAGCTCAAATGTACACAATTGCTGATTATGGCTGTCAAATCTAAACCAAACGCTGTGCACTCAAATCTTTTGCTGTATTTAGTTTATTTTGGCATCCGGATGATGATTCTAGCATGAAATTGCTTGGGCACCTGTTAATTTTTAAGATTTTGACACATTCAGCTCAAATGTACAATCATGCGCTAAAAACGAATTTAAAGCAATAAAAAGGTGATAATGGCTGTCAAACCTAAACCAAACGTTGTGCACTCAAATCTTTTGCTGTATTTAGTTTATTTTGGCAACCGGATGATGATTCTAGCATGAAATTGCTTGGGCACCTGTTAATTTTTAAGATTTTGACACATTCAGCTCAAATGTACACAATTGCTGATTATGGCTGTCAAATCTAAACCAAACGTTGTGCACTCAAATCTTTTGCTGTATTTAGTTTATTTTGGCATCCGGATGATGATTCTAGCATGAAATTGCTTGGGCACCTGTTAATTTTTAAGATTTTGACACATTCAGCTCAAATGTACAATCATGCGCTAGAAAACGCATTTAAAGCAATAAAAAGGTGATTATGGCTGTCAAACCTAAACCAAACGTTGTGCACTCAAATCTTTTGCTGTATTTAGTTTATTTTGGCATCCGGATGATGATTCTAGCATGAAATTGCTTGGGCACCTGTTAATTTTTAAGATTTTGACACATTCAGCTCAAATGTACACAATTGCTGATTATGGCTGTCAAATCTAAACCAAACGTTGTGCACTCAAATCTTTTGCTGTATTTAGTTTATTTTGGCATCCGGATGATGATTCTAGCATGAAATTGCTTGGGCACCTGTTAATTTTTAAGATTTTGACACATTCAGCTCAAATGTACAATCATGCGCTAAAAACGCATTTAAAGCAATAAAAAGGTGATTATGGCTGTCAAACCTAACCAAACGTTGTGCACTCAAATCTTTTGCTGTATTTAGTTTATTTTGGCATCCGGATGATGATTCTAGCATGAAATTGCTTGGGCACCTGTTAATTTTTAAGATTTTGACACATTCAGCTCAAATGTACACAATTGCTGATTATGGCTGTCAAATCTAAACCAAACGCTGTGCACTCAAATCTTTTGCTGTATTTAGTTTATTTTGGCATCCGGATGATGATTCTAGCATGAAATTGCTTGGGCACCTGTTAATTTTTAAGATTTTGACACATTCAGCTCAAATGTACAATCATGCGCTAAAAACGCATTTAAAGCAATAAAAAGGTGATTATGGCTGTCAAACCTAAACCAAACGTTGTGCACTCAAATCTTTTGCTGTATTTAGTTTATTTTGGCATCCGGATGATGATTCTAGCATGAAATTGCTTGGGCTCCTGTTAATTTTTAAGATTTTGACACATTCAGCTCAAATGTACACAATTGCTGATTATGGCTGTCAAATCTAAACCAAACGCTGTGCACTCAAATCTTTTGCTGTATTTAGTTTATTTTGGCATCCGGATGATGATTCTAGCATGAAATTGCTTGGGCACCTGTTAATTTTTAAGATTTTGACACATTCAGCTCAAATGTACAATCATGCGCTAAAAACGCATTTAAAGCAATAAAAAGGTGATTATGGCTGTCAAACCTAAACCAAACGTTGTGCACTCAAATCTTTTGCTGTATTTAGTTTATTTTGGCATCCGGATGATGATTCTAGCATGAAATTGCTTGGGCACCTGTTAATTTTTAAGATTTTGACACATTCAGCTCAAATGTACACAATTGCTGATTATGGCTGTCAAATCTAAACCAAACGTTGTGCACTCAAATCTTTTGCTGTATTTAGTTTATTTTGGCATCCGGATGATGATTCTAGCATGAAATTGCTTGGGCACCTGTTAATTTTTAAGATTTTGACACATTCAGCTCAAATGTACAATCATGCGCTAAAAACGCATTTAAAGCAATAAAAAGGTTATTATGGCTGTCAAACCTAAACCAAACGTTGTGCACTCAAATCTTTTGCTGTATTTAGTTTATTTTGGCATCCGGATGATGATTCTAGCATGAAATTGCTTGGGCACCTGTTAATTTTTAAGATTTTGACACATTCAGCTCAAATGTACACAATTGCTGATTATGGCTGTCAAATCTAAACCAAACGTTGTGCACTCAAATCTTTTGCTGTATTTAGTTTATTTTGGCATCCGGATGATGATTCTAGCATGAAATTGCTTGGGCACCTGTTAATTTTTAAGATTTTGACACATTCAGCTCAAATGTACAATCATGCGCTAAAAACGCATTTAAAGCAATAAAAAGGTGATTATGGCTGTCAAACCTAAACCAAACGTTGTGCACTCAAATCTTTTGCTGTATTTAGTTTATTTTGGCATCCGGATGATGATTCTAGCATGAAATTGCTTGGGCTCCTGTTAATTTTTAAGATTTTGACACATTCAGCTCAAATGTACACAATTGCTGATTATGGCTGTCAAATCTAAACCAAACGTTGTGCACTCAAATCCTTTGCTGTATTTAGTTTATTTTGGCATCCGGATGATGATTCTAGCATGAAATTGCTTGGGCACCTGTTAATTTTTAAGATTTTGACACATTCAGCTCAAATGTACAATCATGCGCTAAAAACGCATTTAAAGCAATAAAAAGGTGATTATGGCTGTCAAACCTAAACCAAACGTTGTGCACTCAAATCTTTTGCTGTATTTAGTTTATTTTGGCATCCGGATGATGATTCTAGCATGAAATTGCTTGGGCACCTGTTAATTTTTAAGATTTTGACACATTCAGCTCAAATGTACACAATTGCTGATTATGGCTGTCAAATCTAAACCAAACGCTGTGCACTCAAATCTTTGCTGTATTTAGTTTATTTTGGCATCCGGATGATGATTCTAGCATGAAATTGCTTGGGCACCTGTTAATTTTTAAGATTTTGACACATTCAGCTCAAATGTACAATCATGCGCTAAAAACGCATTTAAAGCAATAAAAAGGTGATTATGGCTGTCAAACCTAAACCAAACGTTGTGCACTCAAATCTTTTGCTGTATTTAGTTTATTTTGGCATCCGGATGATGATTCTAGCATGAAATTGCTTGGGCTCCTGTTAATTTTTAAGATTTTGACACATTCAGCTCAAATGTACACAATTGCTGATTATGGCTGTCAAATCTAAACCAAACGCTGTGCACTCAAATCTTTTGCTGTATTTAGTTTATTTTGGCATCCGGATGATGATTCTAGCATGAAATTGCTTGGGCACCTGTTAATTTTTAAGATTTTGACACATTCAGCTCAAATGTACACAATTGCTGATTATGGCTGTCAAATCTAAACCAAACGTTGTGCACTCAAATCTTTTGCTGTATTTAGTTTATTTTGGCATCCGGATGATGATTCTAGCATGAAATTGCTTGGGCACCTGTTAATTTTTAAGATTTTGACACATTCAGCTCAAATGTACAATCATGCGCTAAAAACGCATTTAAAGCAATAAAAAGGTGATTATGGCTGTCAAACCTAAACCAAACGTTGTGCACTCAAATCTTTTGCTGTATTTAGTTTATTTTGGCATCCGGATGATGATTCTAGCATGAAATTGCTTGGGCTCCTGTTAATTTTTAAGATTTGA
>NW_027520520.1:0-36668 GCF_051991245.1 Festucalex cinctus
CATCCGGATGATGATTCTAGCATGAAATTGCTTGGGCACCTGTTAATTTTTAAGATTTTGACACATTCAGCTCAAATGTACACAATTGCTGATTATGGCTGTCAAATCTAAACCAAACGTTGTGCACTCAAATCTTTTGCTGTATTTAGTTTATTTTGGCATCCGGATGATAATTCTAGCATGAAATTGCTTGGGCACCTGTTAATTTTTAAGATTTTGACACATTCAGCTCAAATGTACAATCATGCGCTAAAAACGCATTTAAAGCAATAAAAAGGTGATTATGGCTGTCAAACCTAAACCAAACGTTGTGCACTCAAATCTTTTGCTGTATTTAGTTTATTTTGGCATCCGGATGATGATTCTAGCATGAAATTGCTTGGGCACCTGTTAATTTTTAAGATTTTGACACATTCAGCTCAAATGTACACAATTGCTGATTATGGCTGTCAAATCTAAACCAAACGTTGTGCACTCAAATCTTTTGCTGTATTTAGTTTATTTTGGCATCCGGATGATGATTCTAGCATGAAATTGCTTGGGCACCTGTTAATTTTTAAGATTTTGACACATTCAGCTCAAATGTACAATCATGCGCTAAAAACGCATTTAAAGCAATAGAAAGGTGATTATGGCTGTCAAACCTAAACCAAACGTTGTGCACTCAAATCTTTTGCTGTATTTAGTTTATTTTGGCATCCGGATGATGATTCTAGCATGAAATTGCTTGGGCACCTGTTAATTTTTAAGATTTTGACACATTCAGCTCAAATGTACACAATTGCTGATTATGGCTGTCAAATCTAAACCAAACGTTGTGCACTCAAATCTTTTGCTGTATTTAGTTTATTTTGGCATCCGGATGATGATTCTAGCATGAAATTGCTTGGGCACCTGTTAATTTTTAAGATTTTGACACATTCAGCTCAAATGTACAATCATGCGCTAAAACGCATTTAAAGCAATAAAAAGGTGATTATGGCTGTCAAACCTAAACCAAACGTTGTGCACTCAAATCTTTTGCTGTATTTAGTTTATTTTGGCATCCGGATGATGATTCTAGCATGAAATTGCTTGGGCACCTGTTAATTTTTAAGATTTTGACACATTCAGCTCAAATGTACACAATTGCTGATTATGGCTGTCAAATCTAAACCAAACGTTGTGCACTCAAATCTTTTGCTGTATTTAGTTTATTTTGGCATCCGGATGATGATTCTAGCATGAAATTGCTTGGGCACCTGTTAATTTTTAAGATTTTGACACATTCAGCTCAAATGTACAATCATGCGCTAAAAACGCATTTAAAGCAATAAAAAGGTGATTATGGCTGTCAAACCTAAACCAAACGTTGTGCACTCAAATCTTTTGCTGTATTTAGTTTATTTTGGCATCCGGATGATGATTCTAGCATGAAATTGCTTGGGCACCTGTTAATTTTTAAGATTTTGACACATTCAGCTCAAATGTACACAATTGCTGATTATGGCTGTCAAATCTAAACCAAACGTTGTGCACTCAAATCTTTTGCTGTATTTAGTTTATTTTGGCATCCGGATGATGATTCTAGCATGAAATTGCTTGGGCACCTGTTAATTTTTAAGATTTTGACACATTCAGCTCAAATGTACAATCATGCGCTAAAAACGCATTTAAAGCAATAGAAAGGTGATTATGGCTGTCAAACCTAAACCAAACGTTGTGCACTCAAATCTTTTGCTGTATTTAGTTTATTTTGGCATCCGGATGATGATTCTAGCATGAAATTGCTTGGGCACCTGTTAATTTTTAAGATTTTGACACATTCAGCTCAAATGTACACAATTGCTGATTATGGCTGTCAAATCTAAACCAAACGTTGTGCACTCAAATCTTTTGCTGTATTTAGTTTATTTTGGCATCCGGATGATGATTCTAGCATGAAATTGCTTGGGCACCTGTTAATTTTTAAGATTTTGACACATTCAGCTCAAATGTACAATCATGCGCTAAAAACGCATTTAAAGCAATAAAAAGGTGATTATGGCTGTCAAACCTAAACCAAACGTTGTGCACTCAAATCTTTTGCTGTATTTAGTTTATTTTGGCATCCGGATGATGATTCTAGCATGAAATTGCTTGGGCACCTGTTAATTTTTAAGATTTTGACACATTCAGCTCAAATGTACACAATTGCTGATTATGGCTGTCAAATCTAAACCAAACGTTGTGCACTCAAATCTTTTGCTGTATTTAGTTTATTTTGGCATCCGGATGATGATTCTAGCATGAAATTGCTTGGGCACCTGTTAATTTTTAAGATTTTGACACATTCAGCTCAAATGTACAATCATGCGCTAAAAACGCATTTAAAGCAATAAAAAGGTGATTATGGCTGTCAAACCTAAACCAAACGTTGTGCACTCAAATCTTTTGCTGTATTTAGTTTATTTTGGCATCCGGATGATGATTCTAGCATGAAATTGCTTGGGCACCTGTTAATTTTTAAGATTTTGACACATTCAGCTCAAATGTACACAATTGCTGATTATGGCTGTCAAATCTAAACCAAACGTTGTGCACTCAAATCTTTTGCTGTATTTAGTTTATTTTGGCATCCGGATGATGATTCTAGCATGAAATTGCTTGGGCACCTGTTAATTTTTAAGATTTTGACACATTCAGCTCAAATGTACAATCATGCGCTAAAAACGCATTTAAAGCAATAAAAAGGTGATTATGGCTGTCAAACCTAAACCAAACGTTGTGCACTCAAATCTTTTGCTGTATTTAGTTTATTTTGGCATCCGGATGATGATTCTAGCATGAAATTGCTTGGGCACCTGTTAATTTTTAAGATTTTGACACATTCAGCTCAAATGTACACAATTGCTGATTATGGCTGTCAAATCTAAACCAAACGTTGTGCACTCAAATCTTTTGCTGTATTTAGTTTATTTTGGCATCCGGATGATGATTCTAGCATGAAATTGCTTGGGCACCTGTTAATTTTTAAGATTTTGACACATTCAGCTCAAATGTACAATCATGCGCTAAAAACGCATTTAAAGCAATAAAAAGGTGATTATGGCTGTCAAACCTAAACCAAACGTTGTGCACTCAAATCTTTTGCTGTATTTAGTTTATTTTGGCATCCGGATGATGATTCTAGCATGAAATTGCTTGGGCACCTGTTAATTTTTAAGATTTTGACACATTCAGCTCAAATGTACACGATTGCTGATTATGGCTGTCAAATCTAAACCAAACGTTGTGCACTCAAATCTTTTGCTGTATTTAGTTTATTTTGGCATCCGGATGATGATTCTAGCATGAAATTGCTTGGGCACCTGTTAATTTTTAAGATTTTGACACATTCAGCTCAAATGTACAATCATGCGCTAAAAACGCATTTAAAGCAATAAAAAGGTGATTATGGCTGTCAAACCTAAACCAAACGTTGTGCACTCAAATCTTTTGCTGTATTTAGTTTATTTTGGCATCCGGATGATGATTCTAGCATGAAATTGCTTGGGCACCTGTTAATTTTTAAGATTTTGACACATTCAGCTCAAATGTACAATCATGCGCTAAAAACGCATTTAAAGCAATAGAAAGGTGATTATGGCTGTCAAACCTAAACCAAACGTTGTGCACTCAAATCTTTTGCTGTATTTAGTTTATTTTGGCATCCGGATGATGATTCTAGCATGAAATTGCTTGGGCACCTGTTAATTTTTAAGATTTTGACACATTCAGCTCAAATGTACACAATTGCTGATTATGGCTGTCAAATCTAAACCAAACGTTGTGCACTCAAATCTTTTGCTGTATTTAGTTTATTTTGGCATCCGGATGATGATTCTAGCATGAAATTGCTTGGGCACCTGTTAATTTTTAAGATTTTGACACATTCAGCTCAAATGTACAATCATGCGCTAAAAACGCATTTAAAGCAATAGAAAGGTGATTATGGCTGTCAAACCTAAACCAAACGTTGTGCACTCAAATCTTTTGCTGTATTTAGTTTATTTTGGCATCCGGATGATGATTCTAGCATGAAATTGCTTGGGCACCTGTTAATTTTTAAGATTTTGACACATTCAGCTCAAATGTACACAATTGCTGATTATGGCTGTCAAATCTAAACCAAACGTTGTGCACTCAAATCTTTTGCTGTATTTAGTTTATTTTGGCATCCGGATGATGATTCTAGCATGAAATTGCTTGGGCACCTGTTAATTTTTAAGATTTTGACACATTCAGCTCAAATGTACAATCATGCGCTAAAAACGCATTTAAAGCAATAAAAAGGTGATTATGGCTGTCAAACCTAAACCAAACGTTGTGCACTCAAATCTTTTGCTGTATTTAGTTTATTTTGGCATCCGGATGATGATTCTAGCATGAAATTGCTTGGGCACCTGTTAATTTTTAAGATTTTGACACATTCAGCTCAAATGTACACAATTGCTGATTATGGCTGTCAAATCTAAACCAAACGTTGTGCACTCAAATCTTTTGCTGTATTTAGTTTATTTTGGCATCCGGATGATGATTCTAGCATGAAATTGCTTGGGCACCTGTTAATTTTTAAGATTTTGACACATTCAGCTCAAATGTACAATCATGCGCTAAAAACGCATTTAAAGCAATAGAAAGGTGATTATGGCTGTCAAACCTAAACCAAACGTTGTGCACTCAAATCTTTTGCTGTATTTAGTTTATTTTGGCATCCGGATGATGATTCTAGCATGAAATTGCTTGGGCACCTGTTAATTTTTAAGATTTTGACACATTCAGCTCAAATGTACACAATTGCTGATTATGGCTGTCAAATCTAAACCAAACGTTGTGCACTCAAATCTTTTGCTGTATTTAGTTTATTTTGGCATCCGGATGATGATTCTAGCATGAAATTGCTTGGGCACCTGTTAATTTTTAAGATTTTGACACATTCAGCTCAAATGTACAATCATGCGCTAAAAACGCATTTAAAGCAATAAAAAGGTGATTATGGCTGTCAAACCTAAACCAAACGTTGTGCACTCAAATCTTTTGCTGTATTTAGTTTATTTTGGCATCCGGATGATGATTCTAGCATGAAATTGCTTGGGCACCTGTTAATTTTTAAGATTTTGACACATTCAGCTCAAATGTACACAATTGCTGATTATGGCTGTCAAATCTAAACCAAACGTTGTGCACTCAAATCTTTTGCTGTATTTAGTTTATTTTGGCATCCGGATGATGATTCTAGCATGAAATTGCTTGGGCACCTGTTAATTTTTAAGATTTTGACACATTCAGCTCAAATGTACAATCATGCGCTAAAAACGCATTTAAAGCAATAAAAAGGTGATTATGGCTGTCAAACCTAAACCAAACGTTGTGCACTCAAATCTTTTGCTGTATTTAGTTTATTTTGGCATCCGGATGATGATTCTAGCATGAAATTGCTTGGGCACCTGTTAATTTCTAAGATTTTGACACATTCAGCTCAAATGTACACAATTGCTGATTATGGCTGTCAAATCTAAACCAAACGTTGTGCACTCAAATCTTTTGCTGTATTTAGTTTATTTTGGCATCCGGATGATGATTCTAGCATGAAATTGCTTGGGCACCTGTTAATTTTTAAGATTTTGACACATTCAGCTCAAATGTACAATCATGCGCTAAAAACGCATTTAAAGCAATAAAAAGGTGATTATGGCTGTCAAACCTAAACCAAACGTTGTGCACTCAAATCTTTTGCTGTATTTAGTTTATTTTGGCATCCGGATGATGATTCTAGCATGAAATTGCTTGGGCACCTGTTAATTTTTAAGATTTTGACACATTCAGCTCAAATGTACACAATTGCTGATTATGGCTGTCAAATCTAAACCAAACGTTGTGCACTCAAATCTTTTGCTGTATTTAGTTTATTTTGGCATCCGGATGATGATTCTAGCATGAAATTGCTTGGGCACCTGTTAATTTTTAAGATTTTGACACATTCAGCTCAAATGTACACAATTGCTGATTATGGCTGTCAAATCTAAACCAAACGTTGTGCACTCAAATCTTTTGCTGTATTTAGTTTATTTTGGCATCCGGATGATGATTCTAGCATGAAATTGCTTGGGCACCTGTTAATTTTTAAGATTTTGACACATTCAGCTCAAATGTACAATCATGCGCTAAAAACGCATTTAAAGCAATAAAAAGGTGATTATGGCTGTCAAACCTAAACCAAACGTTGTGCACTCAAATCTTTTGCTGTATTTAGTTTATTTTGGCATCCGGATGATGATTCTAGCATGAAATTGCTTGGGCACCTGTTAATTTTTAAGATTTTGACACATTCACCTCAAATGTACACAATTGCTGATTATGGCTGTCAAATCTAAACCAAACGTTGTGCACTCAAATCTTTTGCTGTATTTAGTTTATTTTGGCATCCGGATGATGATTCTAGCATGAAATTGCTTGGGCACCTGTTAATTTTTAAGATTTTGACACATTCAGCTCAAATGTACACAATTGCTGATTATGGCTGTCAAATCTAAACCAAACGTTGTGCACTCAAATCTTTTGCTGTATTTAGTTTATTTTGGCATCCGGATGATGATTCTAGCATGAAATTGCTTGGGCACCTGTTAATTTTTAAGATTTTGACACATTCAGCTCAAATGTACAATCATGCGCTAAAAACGCATTTAAAGCAATAAAAAGGTGATTATGGCTGTCAAACCTAAACCAAACGTTGTGCACTCAAATCTTTTGCTGTATTTAGTTTATTTTGGCATCCGGATGATGATTCTAGCATGAAATTGCTTGGGCACCTGTTAATTTTTAAGATTTTGACACATTCAGCTCAAATGTACACGATTGCTGATTATGGCTGTCAAATCTAAACCAAACGTTGTGCACTCAAATCTTTTGCTGTATTTAGTTTATTTTGGCATCCGGATGATGATTCTAGCATGAAATTGCTTGGGCACCTGTTAATTTTTAAGATTTTGACACATTCAGCTCAAATGTACAATCATGTGCTAAAAACGCATTTAAAGCAATAAAAAGGTGATTATGGCTGTCAAACCTAAACCAAACGTTGTGCACTCAAATCTTTTGCTGTATTTAGTTTATTTTGGCATCCGGATGATGATTCTAGCATGAAATTGCTTGGGCACCTGTTAATTTTTAAGATTTTGACACATTCAGCTCAAATGTACACGATTGCTGATTATGGCTGTCAAATCTAAACCAAACGTTGTGCACTCAAATCTTTTGCTGTATTTAGTTTATTTTGGCATCCGGATGATGATTCTAGCATGAAATTGCTTGGGCACCTGTTAATTTTTAAGATTTTGACACATTCAGCTCAAATGTACAATCATGCGCTAAAAACGCATTTAAAGCAATAAAAAGGTGATTATGGCTGTCAAACCTAAACCAAACGTTGTGCACTCAAATCTTTTGCTGTATTTAGTTTATTTTGGCATCCGGATGATGATTCTAGCATGAAATTGCTTGGGCACCTGTTAATTTTTAAGATTTTGACACATTCAGCTCAAATGTACACAATTGCTGATTATGGCTGTCAAATCTAAACCAAACGTTGTGCACTCAAATCTTTTGCTGTATTTAGTTTATTTTGGCATCCGGATGATGATTCTAGCATGAAATTGCTTGGGCACCTGTTAATTTTTAAGATTTTGACACATTCAGCTCAAATGTACAATCATGCGCTAAAAACGCATTTAAAGCAATAGAAAGGTGATTATGGCTGTCAAACCTAAACCAAACGTTGTGCACTCAAATCTTTTGCTGTATTTAGTTTATTTTGGCATCCGGATGATGATTCTAGCATGAAATTGCTTGGGCACCTGTTAATTTTTAAGATTTTGACACATTCAGCTCAAATGTACACAATTGCTGATTATGGCTGTCAAATCTAAACCAAACGTTGTGCACTCAAATCTTTTGCTGTATTTAGTTTATTTTGGCATCCGGATGATGATTCTAGCATGAAATTGCTTGGGCACCTGTTAATTTTTAAGATTTTGACACATTCAGCTCAAATGTACAATCATGCGCTAAAAACGCATTTAAAGCAATAGAAAGGTGATTATGGCTGTCAAACCTAAACCAAACGTTGTGCACTCAAATCTTTTGCTGTATTTAGTTTATTTTGGCATCCGGATGATGATTCTAGCATGAAATTGCTTGGGCACCTGTTAATTTTTAAGATTTTGACACATTCAGCTCAAATGTACACAATTGCTGATTATGGCTGTCAAATCTAAACCAAACGTTGTGCACTCAAATCTTTTGCTGTATTTAGTTTATTTTGGCATCCGGATGATGATTCTAGCATGAAATTGCTTGGGCACCTGTTAATTTTTAAGATTTTGACACATTCAGCTCAAATGTACAATCATGCGCTAAAAACGCATTTAAAGCAATAAAAAGGTGATTATGGCTGTCAAACCTAAACCAAACGTTGTGCACTCAAATCTTTTGCTGTATTTAGTTTATTTTGGCATCCGGATGATGATTCTAGCATGAAATTGCTTGGGCACCTGTTAATTTTTAAGATTTTGACACATTCAGCTCAAATGTACAAAATTGCTGATTATGGCTGTCAAATCTAAACCAAACGTTGTGCACTCAAATCTTTTGCTGTATTTAGTTTATTTTGGCATCCGGATGATGATTCTAGCATGAAATTGCTTGGGCACCTGTTAATTTTTAAGATTTTGACACATTCAGCTCAAATGTACAATCATGCGCTAAAAACGCATTTAAAGCAATAAAAAGGTGATTATGGCTGTCAAACCTAAACCAAACGTTGTGCACTCAAATCTTTTGCTGTATTTAGTTTATTTTGGCATCCGGATGATGATTCTAGCATGAAATTGCTTGGGCACCTGTTAATTTTTAAGATTTTGACACATTCAGCTCAAATGTACACGATTGCTGATTATGGCTGTCAAATCTAAACCAAACGTTGTGCACTCAAATCTTTTGCTGTATTTAGTTTATTTTGGCATCCGGATGATGATTCTAGCATGAAATTGCTTGGGCACCTGTTAATTTTTAAGATTTTGACACATTCAGCTCAAATGTACAATCATGCGCTAAAAACGCATTTAAAGCAATAAAAAGGTGATTATGGCTGTCAAACCTAAACCAAACGTTGTGCACTCAAATCTTTTGCTGTATTTAGTTCATTTTGGCATCCGGATGATGATTCTAGCATGAAATTGCTTGGGCACCTGTTAATTTTTAAGATTTTGACACATTCAGCTCAAATGTACAATCATGCGCTAAAAACGCATTTAAAGCAATAGAAAGGTGATTATGGCTGTCAAACCTAAACCAAACGTTGTGCACTCAAATCTTTTGCTGTATTTAGTTTATTTTGGCATCCGGATGATGATTCTAGCATGAAATTGCTTGGGCACCTGTTAATTTTTAAGATTTTGACACATTCAGCTCAAATGTACACAATTGCTGATTATGGCTGTCAAATCTAAACCAAACGTTGTGCACTCAAATCTTTTGCTGTATTTAGTTTATTTTGGCATCCGGATGATGATTCTAGCATGAAATTGCTTGGGCACCTGTTAATTTTTAAGATTTTGACACATTCAGCTCAAATGTACAATCATGCGCTAAAAACGCATTTAAAGCAATAGAAAGGTGATTATGGCTGTCAAACCTAAACCAAACGTTGTGCACTCAAATCTTTTGCTGTATTTAGTTTATTTTGGCATCCGGATGATGATTCTAGCATGAAATTGCTTGGGCACCTGTTAATTTTTAAGATTTTGACACATTCAGCTCAAATGTACACAATTGCTGATTATGGCTGTCAAATCTAAACCAAACGTTGTGCACTCAAATCTTTTGCTGTATTTAGTTTATTTTGGCATCCGGATGATGATTCTAGCATGAAATTGCTTGGGCACCTGTTAATTTTTAAGATTTTGACACATTCAGCTCAAATGTACAATCATGCGCTAAAAACGCATTTAAAGCAATAAAAAGGTGATTATGGCTGTCAAACCTAAACCAAACGTTGTGCACTCAAATCTTTTGCTGTATTTAGTTTATTTTGGCATCCGGATGATGATTCTAGCATGAAATTGCTTGGGCACCTGTTAATTTTTAAGATTTTGACACATTCAGCTCAAATGTACACAATTGCTGATTATGGCTGTCAAATCTAAACCAAACGTTGTGCACTCAAATCTTTTGCTGTATTTAGTTTATTTTGGCATCCGGATGATGATTCTAGCATGAAATTGCTTGGGCACCTGTTAATTTTTAAGATTTTGACACATTCAGCTCAAATGTACAATCATGCGCTAAAAACGCATTTAAAGCAATAGAAAGGTGATTATGGCTGTCAAACCTAAACCAAACGTTGTGCACTCAAATCTTTTGCTGTATTTAGTTTATTTTGGCATCCGGATGATGATTCTAGCATGAAATTGCTTGGGCACCTGTTAATTTTTAAGATTTTGACACATTCAGCTCAAATGTACACAATTGCTGATTATGGCTGTCAAATCTAAACCAAACGTTGTGCACTCAAATCTTTTGCTGTATTTAGTTTATTTTGGCATCCGGATGATGATTCTAGCATGAAATTGCTTGGGCACCTGTTAATTTTTAAGATTTTGACACATTCAGCTCAAATGTACAATCATGCGCTAAAAACGCATTTAAAGCAATAAAAAGGTGATTATGGCTGTCAAACCTAAACCAAACGTTGTGCACTCAAATCTTTTGCTGTATTTAGTTTATTTTGGCATCCGGATGATGATTCTAGCATGAAATTGCTTGGGCACCTGTTAATTTTTAAGATTTTGACACATTCAGCTCAAATGTACACAATTGCTGATTATGGCTGTCAAATCTAAACCAAACGTTGTGCACTCAAATCTTTTGCTGTATTTAGTTTATTTTGGCATCCGGATGATGATTCTAGCATGAAATTGCTTGGGCACCTGTTAATTTTTAAGATTTTGACACATTCAGCTCAAATGTACAATCATGCGCTAAAAACGCATTTAAAGCAATAAAAAGGTGATTATGGCTGTCAAACCTAAACCAAACGTTGTGCACTCAAATCTTTTGCTGTATTTAGTTTATTTTGGCATCCGGATGATGATTCTAGCATGAAATTGCTTGGGCACCTGTTAATTTTTAAGATTTTGACACATTCAGCTCAAATGTACACAATTGCTGATTATGGCTGTCAAATCTAAACCAAACGTTGTGCACTCAAATCTTTTGCTGTATTTAGTTTATTTTGGCATCCGGATGATGATTCTAGCATGAAATTGCTTGGGCACCTGTTAATTTTTAAGATTTTGACACATTCAGCTCAAATGTACAATCATGCGCTAAAAACGCATTTAAAGCAATAAAAAGGTGATTATGGCTGTCAAACCTAAACCAAACGTTGTGCACTCAAATCTTTTGCTGTATTTAGTTTATTTTGGCATCCGGATGATGATTCTAGCATGAAATTGCTTGGGCACCTGTTAATGTTTAAGATTTTGACACATTCAGCTCAAATGTACACAATTGCTGATTATGGCTGTCAAATCTAAACCAAACGTTGTGCACTCAAATCTTTTGCTGTATTTAGTTTATTTTGGCATCCGGATGATGATTCTAGCATGAAATTGCTTGGGCACCTGTTAATTTTTAAGATTTTGACACATTCAGCTCAAATGTACAATCATGCGCTAAAAATGCATTTAAAGCAATAAAAAGGTGATTATGGCTGTCAAACCTAAACCAAACGTTGTGCACTCAAATCTTTTGCTGTATTTAGTTTATTTTGGCATCCGGATGATGATTCTAGCATGAAATTGCTTGGGCACCTGTTAATTTTTAAGATTTTGACACATTCAGCTCAAATGTACACGATTGCTGATTATGGCTGTCAAATCTAAACCAAACGTTGTGCACTCAAATCTTTTGCTGTATTTAGTTTATTTTGGCATCCGGATGATGATTCTAGCATGAAATTGCTTGGGCACCTGTTATTTTTAAGATTTTGACACATTCAGCTCAAATGTACAATCATGCGCTAAAAACGCATTTAAAGCAATAAAAAGGTGATTATGGCTGTCAAACCTAAACCAAACGTTGTGCACTCAAATCTTTTGCTGTATTTAGTTTATTTTGGCATCCGGATGATGATTCTAGCATGAAATTGCTTGGGCACCTGTTAATTTTTAAGATTTTGACACATTCAGCTCAAATGTACACGATTGCTGATTATGGCTGTCAAATCTAAACCAAACGTTGTGCACTCAAATCTTTTGCTGTATTTAGTTTATTTTGGCATCCGGATGATGATTCTAGCATGAAATTGCTTGGGCACCTGTTAATTTTTAAGATTTTGACACATTCAGCTCAAATGTACAATCATGCGCTAAAAACGCATTTAAAGCAATAAAAAGGTGATTATGGCTGTCAAACCTAAACCAAACGTTGTGCACTCAAATCTTTTGCTGTATTTAGTTTATTTTGGCATCCGGATGATGATTCTAGCATGAAATTGCTTGGGCACCTGTTAATTTTTAAGATTTTGACACATTCAGCTCAAATGTACAATCATGCGCTACAAACGCATTTAAATCAATAAAAAGGTGATTATGGCTGTCAAACCAAAACCAAACGTTGTGCACTCAAATCTTTTGCTGTATTTAGTTTATTTTGGCATCCGGATGATGATTCTAGCATGAAATTGCTTGGGCACCTGTTAATTTTTAAGATTTTGACACATTCAGCTCAAATGTACAATCATGCGCTAAAAACGCATTTAAAGCAATAAAAAGGTGATTATGGCTGTCAAACCTAAACCAAACGTTGTGCACTCAAATCTTTTGCTGTATTTAGTTTATTTTGGCATCCGGATGATGATTCTAGCATGAAATTGCTTGGGCACCTGTTAATTTTTAAGATTTTGACACATTCAGCTCAAATGTACACGATTGCTGATTATGGCTGTCAAATCTAAACCAAACGTTGTGCACTCAAATCTTTTGCTGTATTTAGTTTATTTTGGCATCCGGATGATGATTCTAGCATGAAATTGCTTGGGCACCTGTTAATTTTTAAGATTTTGACACATTCAGCTCAAATGTACAATCATGCGCTAAAAACGCATTTAAAGCAATAAAAAGGTGATTATGGCTGTCAAACCTAAACCAAACGTTGTGCACTCAAATCTTTTGCTGTATTTAGTTTATTTTGGCATCCGGATGATGATTCTAGCATGAAATTGCTTGGGCACCTGTTAATTTTTAAGATTTTGACACATTCAGCTCAAATGTACAATCATGCGCTAAAAACGCATTTAAAGCAATAGAAAGGTGATTATGGCTGTCAAACCTAAACCAAACGTTGTGCACTCAAATCTTTTGCTGTATTTAGTTTATTTTGGCATCCGGATGATGATTCTAGCATGAAATTGCTTGGGCACCTGTTAATTTTTAAGATTTTGACACATTCAGCTCAAATGTACACAATTGCTGATTATGGCTGTCAAATCTAAACCAAACGTTGTGCACTCAAATCTTTTGCTGTATTTAGTTTATTTTGGCATCCGGATGATGATTCTAGCATGAAATTGCTTGGGCACCTGTTAATTTTTAAGATTTTGACACATTCAGCTCAAATGTACAATCATGCGCTAAAAACGCATTTAAAGCAATAGAAAGGTGATTATGGCTGTCAAACCTAAACCAAACGTTGTGCACTCAAATCTTTTGCTGTATTTAGTTTATTTTGGCATCCGGATGATGATTCTAGCATGAAATTGCTTGGGCACCTGTTAATTTTTAAGATTTTGACACATTCAGCTCAAATGTACACAATTGCTGATTATGGCTGTCAAATCTAAACCAAACGTTGTGCACTCAAATCTTTTGCTGTATTTAGTTTATTTTGGCATCCGGATGATGATTCTAGCATGAAATTGCTTGGGCACCTGTTAATTTTTAAGATTTTGACACATTCAGCTCAAATGTACAATCATGCGCTAAAAACGCATTTAAAGCAATAAAAAGGTGATTATGGCTGTCAAACCTAAACCAAACGTTGTGCACTCAAATCTTTTGCTGTATTTAGTTTATTTTGGCATCCGGATGATGATTCTAGCATGAAATTGCTTGGGCACCTGTTAATTTTTAAGATTTTGACACATTCAGCTCAAATGTACACAATTGCTGATTATGGCTGTCAAATCTAAACCAAACGTTGTGCACTCAAATCTTTTGCTGTATTTAGTTTATTTTGGCATCCGGATGATGATTCTAGCATGAAATTGCTTGGGCACCTGTTAATTTTTAAGATTTTGACACATTCAGCTCAAATGTACAATCATGCGCTAAAAACGCATTTAAAGCAATAGAAAGGTGATTATGGCTGTCAAACCTAAACCAAACGTTGTGCACTCAAATCTTTTGCTGTATTTAGTTTATTTTGGCATCCGGATGATGATTCTAGCATGAAATTGCTTGGGCACCTGTTAATTTTTAAGATTTTGACACATTCAGCTCAAATGTACACAATTGCTGATTATGGCTGTCAAATCTAAACCAAACGTTGTGCACTCAAATCTTTTGCTGTATTTAGTTTATTTTGGCATCCGGATGATGATTCTAGCATGAAATTGCTTGGGCACCTGTTAATTTTTAAGATTTTGACACATTCAGCTCAAATGTACAATCATGCGCTAAAAACGCATTTAAAGCAATAAAAAGGTGATTATGGCTGTCAAACCTAAACCAAACGTTGTGCACTCAAATCTTTTGCTGTATTTAGTTTATTTTGGCATCCGGATGATGATTCTAGCATGAAATTGCTTGGGCACCTGTTAATTTTTAAGATTTTGACACATTCAGCTCAAATGTACACAATTGCTGATTATGGCTGTCAAATCTAAACCAAACGTTGTGCACTCAAATCTTTTGCTGTATTTAGTTTATTTTGGCATCCGGATGATGATTCTAGCATGAAATTGCTTGGGCACCTGTTAATTTTTAAGATTTTGACACATTCAGCTCAAATGCTCGACAGGCCTACATCGCCGATTTCGCATCATGCCACCAAAACAAAGACCGGACTCAAAACCGGAGGAGGACTATCTAACACTCACACAGGTAAACACACTACTGCAACAACAAAATGAACTATTCAATGCACTACTAAGTCAGCAGCAGGAACAATTCAAAGGTTTTGTTAAAATAATATTGGACTCAAATAATGCAAGGCTTGACAACATCACCCGGGAAATACAAGACATAAAGGGAAGTCTACAATATACACAAAAGGAAGTGGATGAGCTCAAAATGACTCAAATTCAAAACACGGAAAACAGTAAAACTACGCAAACAGAAATCTATAAGATACGTGACAGTTTACACATTCTAAATGAAAAAATGGAATACCTGGAAGGACAGTCAAAGAGAAATAATCTGATTATAGAAGGAATAGAAGAAACACCGGGAGAAACATGGACAGACACCGAAGCGAAAGTGATGAAGATGTTTAAGGAGAAGCTACAGATGAAGGAGACGATAGAATTGGAGCAGGTACATCGCAAAGGCAAACCTGATATTGGGAAGAACAGACCAAGGTCAATAGCTGTTACAGTTGAAAAACACAAAGACAAAACAAAAATCCTACAAAAAGCAAAAAATCTCAAGGGTACAAAAATATACATTAACGAGGACTTTACTGACACTGTTAGGAAAAAACGGAAAGAACTCATACCAAAAATGAAAGAAGCACGAGAGAGAGGAGAGATTGCCTACATAAGATACGACAAACTGATAATTCACCCTCGAACAAGCACATCAAGACATCAAGACCAACGCAACTCACTAATAAACTGAAAGAATATATAGTATGCTGGGTATAGTATACCTGACTAAGATCTACAAAATGCCAAAATGGCAAATTTGTACACAAAGGGAAATAACCTTAAAATATTTGATTATACGGAATATAAGATATCTGATTTAGAAAATACCCTTGACCCAGATACATTTTTTGGTAGCAACAATTATGATATCGTTTGTGAGTATTATACAAATGAACAACTAAATGTAAATATAGATAATGATTGTTATGCACTCTCAATTATACATTTTAATAGTAGAAGTCTACATAAAAATGTTGCAGAAATTAAAGAATGCTTGCGTAAAATTAACAAATTCCATGTAATAGCCATATCAGAGACATGGCTTGAAAATGAGATAACAAATGATATTGAGATGGAAGGATATGAACTGTTTACCATGAATAGGGAAAACAGAAGAGGAGGAGGTGTTGCAATTTATGTTGATAAGGTTTTTAAATGTAGTAGAGTTGAACATCTGACAACTGCCATGGATAATGTAATGGAATGTGTGACAATTGAGGTACACATGAAAAATGTACCAAATGTAATTATAAGTTGTATATATAGGACACCTGGGTCATGTCTTGACACATTTAACGATAAACTAGCAGAAATTCTTAGTTATACAAATGATAAAAAAACGCGAATAATGTGTGGTGATTTTAACATTGACCTGTTAAATCCTAATGGACACCAGAAAACAACCGACTTTATAAATATGATGTATAGTAACAGTTTATTCCCTGTCATTACGAAACCAAGTAGAATAACAATTGATACAGCTACACTAATAGATAATATATTTATAAATAAAATAGATTTTAAAATAGAAAGTGGACTCCTTATTAATGATATAAGTGATCATCTTCCGGTCTTTGCAGTTCTTCATGATTATTTTGAAAAAAAAATTATGAAGCCGTCAACTTACACAATTGAAAAAAGATTAACAACACCTAGGTCCATGGCTGCCTTTAAGCTGGACCTAGAAAAGCATAACTGGTCTGAAGTCTATTCAAAAAACGATCCTAACACTGCATATAGTGAATTCCAGTCAACATTTAACTTTTTATACAATAAACACTGTCCAATAGTTCAAATTAAAAGGAAGTATAAAGGTCCAAATAAGGTATGGATGACAAAGGGGATAGAAAATGCATGTAAAAAGAAAAATATTTTATATAAAAGATTTCTTAAAACAAGAACTATGGAATCTGAAACAAAGTATAAGACCTATAAAAATAAATTATTAAATATTATACGTATAAGGAAGAAAGATCATTACTATGCATTACTAGAGCAGAATAAAAACAATATGCAAGAAATATGGAAAATACTAAATGATGTAATTAAAAATAGATCTAAAAAAATAAATTATCCAGAATATTTTATAAAAGATAAAAACAGTGTAATCGATAAAATTTCAGACATAGTCAATAACTTCAATGAATATTTAGTTAATGTGGGTAGAAATTTGGCAAATGAAATTCCAGAGACAAGAAATAAACATGAAATAGATAAGTACGTTGTAAATAATTCATCCACTATGTTTTTAAATGGTGTTAATGATATTGAAGTATTAAATGTTGTAAAAACATTAAAAAATAAAAAGTCTACCGACTATTTTAATATTGATATGACACTGGTAAAAAGTATTATAGAATATGTTGTAAAACCTTTTACATATATTTGTAATTTGTCTTTCCAAACTGGTATATTTCCATCAAAAATGAAAATAGCAAAAGTAATTCCTATTTACAAAAGTGGTGATAGACATATATTTAGTAATTATAGACCAATATCATTGTTGCCACAGTTCTCAAAAATTCTAGAAAAATTATTTTTATATAGACTGGATAATTTTATTGAGAAACATAAGATTTTGAGTGAATATCAGTACGGTTTTAGAGAAAAACGGACCACCTCAATGGCAGTCATGGAACTTGTAGAGGAAATAGCTACCAACATAGACAATAAAAAATTTACTGTTGGGATATTTATGGATCTAAAGAAAGCATTTGACACCATAGACCATTCTATATTAATGAATAAATTAGTGAAATATGGTATAAGAGGCTTAGCATATAAATGGATAAAAAGTTATTTGGATGATAGATATCAGTATGTGCAGTTTAAAAATACAAATTCAAAACAATTGAAGATTACTCATGGAGTTCCTCAGGGGTCTGTGCTGGGCCCTAAATTATTTATATTGTATATGAATGATATCTGTTGTGTCTCGAAAATACTCAAGAGTGTCTTGTTTGCGGATGATACAACTTTCTACTGTTCTGGAGACAACTTGAAGCAGCTTCTGACTACTGTGGAGTATGAATTAAGTACAATAAAAAATTGGTTTGATATGAATAAATTATCATTAAATTTAAATAAAACCAAGTTCATAGTTTTCGGTACTAGACCAATCACTCATCAAGTTAAAATTAGGGTGAATTTAATTGAAATAGAAAGGGTGTATGAAAATAAATTCCTTGGAGTAGTTATTGATGATAAATTATGTTGGAAACCACACATAGAAAATGTTAAAAGGAAAATGTCAAAAATCATAGGGATACTCTATAAAACCAAGGAGGTCCTGAACATGAATTCACTATATACATTATATAATACATTATTATTACCATATTTGACCTATTGTGTGGAAATTTGGGGAAACACATATAAAACAAATACTGACACTGTTTTTAAATTGCAAAAAAGAGCCATAAGGATTATTAATAGATCAAAATATACAGAATCAACACATCCACTATTTATTAAATTAAATACAATGAAATTTTATGACTTGGTTGAGTTTAAAATAGCACAAATAATGTATAAAGTATACAATAATCTACTCTGCCACAGTACTCAAAAGTTGTTTGAAATTAGAAACTGTCCTTATGATATAAGGGGTACAAGTGTATACAAAAAACCCAAAACAAGAACAAATATTAAGCAAAGGTGTGTCTCCGTTAAAGGAGTTAATTTGTGGAATAACTTGGGAACCGAACTGAAAAGATGTAATTCACTTGTTGAATTTAAAAGAATGTTTAAAAGTAAAATTCAATATTATTATTTAAATCAGATATAAGTTAAGAAGATTGTAGAAATGATTTATTCATTTACTTATTTTTCTTTGATGTATTAATATGAGTGTAATGAAATTTGTATATATGTGTGTTACTAGTGTATTTTTATTTCTATTTTTAATTTATTTTTTTATACGAGTAGCATTATATTTTCTTTTATTAAAAATGTAATTTATTATAAATAAGTGATAGGATATGAAGAATAAGGGGTAGGACTGGATAAGTTTTCAACTTCTTCCTACTCCCTTGAACATATACATAGATATTTATTGGATGTTTCTTTTATTTTATTTTATTTTATTATTTTTTTTTTTACTTTTAACTTTGTGTTTATATAATTATATGTGCATATGTTCAATAAACTTCAAACTTCAAACTTCAAACTTCAAATGTACAATCATGCGCTAAAAACGCATTTAAAGCAATAAAAAGGTGATTATGGCTGTCAAACCTAAACCAAACGTTGTGCACTCAAATCTTTTGCTGTATTTAGTTTATTTTGGCATCCGGATGATGATTCTAGCATGAAATTGCTTGGGCACCTGTTAATTTTTAAGATTTTGACACATTCAGCTCAAATGTACACAATTGCTGATTATGGCTGTCAAATCTAAACCAAACGTTGTGCACTCAAATCTTTTGCTGTATTTAGTTTATTTTGGCATCCGGATGATGATTCTAGCATGAAATTGCTTGGGCACCTGTTAATTTTTAAGATTTTGACACATTCAGCTCAAATGTACAATCATGCGCTAAAAACGCATTTAAAGCAATAAAAAGGTGATTATGGCTGTCAAACCTAAACCAAACGTTGTGCACTCAAATCTTTTGCTGTATTTAGTTTATTTTGGCATCCGGATGATGATTCTAGCATGAAATTGCTTGGGCACCTGTTAATTTTTAAGATTTTGACACATTCAGCTCAAATGTACACAATTGCTGATTATGGCTGTCAAATCTAAACCAAACGTTGTGCACTCAAATCTTTTGCTGTATTTAGTTTATTTTGGCATCCGGATGATGATTCTAGCATGAAATTGCTTGGGCACCTGTTAATTTTTAAGATTTTGACACATTCAGCTCAAATGTACAATCATGCGCTAAAAATGCATTTAAAGCAATAAAAAGGTGATTATGGCTGTCAAACCTAAACCAAACGTTGTGCACTCAAATCTTTTGCTGTATTTAGTTTATTTTGGCATCCGGATGATGATTCTAGCATGAAATTGCTTGGGCACCTGTTAATTTTTAAGATTTTGACACATTCAGCTCAAATGTACACGATTGCTGATTATGGCTGTCAAATCTAAACCAAACGTTGTGCACTCAAATCTTTTGCTGTATTTAGTTTATTTTGGCATCCGGATGATGATTCTAGCATGAAATTGCTTGGGCACCTGTTATTTTTAAGATTTTGACACATTCAGCTCAAATGTACAATCATGCGCTAAAAACGCATTTAAAGCAATAAAAAGGTGATTATGGCTGTCAAACCTAAACCAAACGTTGTGCACTCAAATCTTTTGCTGTATTTAGTTTATTTTGGCATCCGGATGATGATTCTAGCATGAAATTGCTTGGGCACCTGTTAATTTTTAAGATTTTGACACATTCAGCTCAAATGTACACGATTGCTGATTATGGCTGTCAAATCTAAACCAAACGTTGTGCACTCAAATCTTTTGCTGTATTTAGTTTATTTTGGCATCCGGATGATGATTCTAGCATGAAATTGCTTGGGCACCTGTTAATTTTTAAGATTTTGACACATTCAGCTCAAATGTACAATCATGCGCTAAAAACGCATTTAAAGCAATAAAAAGGTGATTATGGCTGTCAAACCTAAACCAAACGTTGTGCACTCAAATCTTTTGCTGTATTTAGTTTATTTTGGCATCCGGATGATGATTCTAGCATGAAATTGCTTGGGCACCTGTTAATTTTTAAGATTTTGACACATTCAGCTCAAATGTACACAATTGCTGATTATGGCTGTCAAATCTAAACCAAACGTTGTGCACTCAAATCTTTTGCTGTATTTAGTTTATTTTGGCATCCGGATGATGATTCTAGCATGAAATTGCTTGGGCACCTGTTAATTTTTAAGATTTTGACACATTCAGCTCAAATGTACAATCATGCGCTAAAAACGCATTTAAAGCAATAAAAAGGTGATTATGGCTGTCAAACCTAAACCAAACGTTGTGCACTCAAATCTTTTGCTGTATTTAGTTTATTTTGGCATCCGGATGATGATTCTAGCATGAAATTGCTTGGGCACCTGTTAATTTTTAAGATTTTGACACATTCAGCTCAAATGTACACGATTGCTGATTATGGCTGTCAAATCTAAACCAAACGTTGTGCACTCAAATCTTTTGCTGTATTTAGTTTATTTTGGCATCCGGATGATGATTCTAGCATGAAATTGCTTGGGCACCTGTTAATTTTTAAGATTTTGACACATTCAGCTCAAATGTACAATCATGCGCTAAAAACGCATTTAAAGCAATAAAAAGGTGATTATGGCTGTCAAACCTAAACCAAACGTTGTGCACTCAAATCTTTTGCTGTATTTAGTTTATTTTGGCATCCGGATGATGATTCTAGCATGAAATTGCTTGGGCACCTGTTAATTTTTAAGATTTTGACACATTCAGCTCAAATGTACACGATTGCTGATTATGGCTGTCAAATCTAAACCAAACGTTGTGCACTCAAATCTTTTGCTGTATTTAGTTTATTTTGGCATCCGGATGATGATTCTAGCAT
Source organism: Festucalex cinctus (assembly GCF_051991245.1). NCBI lineage: Eukaryota > Metazoa > Chordata > Actinopteri > Syngnathiformes > Syngnathidae > Festucalex > Festucalex cinctus. The sequence continues at coordinate 21,763 of NW_027520520.1, forward strand.
GAAATTGCTTGGGCACCTGTTATTTTTAAGATTTTGACACATTCAGCTCAAATGTACAATCATGCGCTAAAAACGCATTTAAAGCAATAAAAAGGTGATTATGGCTGTCAAACCTAAACCAAACGTTGTGCACTCAAATCTTTTGCTGTATTTAGTTTATTTTGGCATCCGGATGATGATTCTAGCATGAAATTGCTTGGGCACCTGTTAATTTTTAAGATTTTGACACATTCAGCTCAAATGTACACGATTGCTGATTATGGCTGTCAAATCTAAACCAAACGTTGTGCACTCAAATCTTTTGCTGTATTTAGTTTATTTTGGCATCCGGATGATGATTCTAGCATGAAATTGCTTGGGCACCTGTTAATTTTTAAGATTTTGACACATTCAGCTCAAATGTACAATCATGCGCTAAAAACGCATTTAAAGCAATAAAAAGGTGATTATGGCTGTCAAACCTAAACCAAACGTTGTGCACTCAAATCTTTTGCTGTATTTAGTTTATTTTGGCATCCGGATGATGATTCTAGCATGAAATTGCTTGGGCACCTGTTAATTTTTAAGATTTTGACACATTCAGCTCAAATGTACAATCATGCGCTACAAACGCATTTAAATCAATAAAAAGGTGATTATGGCTGTCAAACCAAAACCAAACGTTGTGCACTCAAATCTTTTGCTGTATTTAGTTTATTTTGGCATCCGGATGATGATTCTAGCATGAAATTGCTTGGGCACCTGTTAATTTTTAAGATTTTGACACATTCAGCTCAAATGTACAATCATGCGCTAAAAACGCATTTAAAGCAATAAAAAGGTGATTATGGCTGTCAAACCTAAACCAAACGTTGTGCACTCAAATCTTTTGCTGTATTTAGTTTATTTTGGCATCCGGATGATGATTCTAGCATGAAATTGCTTGGGCACCTGTTAATTTTTAAGATTTTGACACATTCAGCTCAAATGTACACGATTGCTGATTATGGCTGTCAAATCTAAACCAAACGTTGTGCACTCAAATCTTTTGCTGTATTTAGTTTATTTTGGCATCCGGATGATGATTCTAGCATGAAATTGCTTGGGCACCTGTTAATTTTTAAGATTTTGACACATTCAGCTCAAATGTACAATCATGCGCTAAAAACGCATTTAAAGCAATAAAAAGGTGATTATGGCTGTCAAACCTAAACCAAACGTTGTGCACTCAAATCTTTTGCTGTATTTAGTTTATTTTGGCATCCGGATGATGATTTAGCATGAATTGCTTGGGCACCTGTTAATTTTTAAGATTTTGACACATTCAGCTCAAATGTACAATCATGCGCTAAAAACGCATTTAAAGCAATAGAAAGGTGATTATGGCTGTCAAACCTAAACCAAACGTTGTGCACTCAAATCTTTGCTGTATTTAGTTTATTTTGGCATCCGGATGATGATTCTAGCATGAAATTGCTTGGGCACCTGTTAATTTTTAAGATTTTGACACATTCAGCTCAAATGTACACAATTGCTGATTATGGCTGTCAAATCTAAACCAAACGTTGTGCACATCAAATCTTTTGCTGTATTTAGTTTATTTGGCATCCGGATGATGATTCTAGCATGAAATTGCTTGGGCACCTGTTAATTTTTAAGATTTTTGACACATTCAGCTCAAATGTACAATCATGCGCTAAAACGCATTTAAAGCAATAGAAAGGTGATTATGGCTGTCAAACCTAAACCAAACGTTGTGCACTCAAATCTTTTGCTGTATTTAGTTTATTTGGCATCCGGATGATGATTCTAGCATGAAATTGCTTGGGCACCTGTTAATTTTTAAGATTTTTGACACATTCAGCTCAAATGTACACAATTGCTGATTATGGCTGTCAAATCTAAACCAAACGTTGTGCACTCAAATCTTTTGCTGTATTTAGTTTATTTTGGCATCCGGATGATGATTCTAGCATGAAATTGCTTGGGCACCTGTTAATTTTTAAGATTTTGACACATTCAGCTCAAATGTACAATCATGCGCTAAAAACGCATTTAAAGCAATAAAAAGGTGATTATGGCTGTCAAACCTAAACCAAACGTTGTGCACTCAAATCTTTTGCTGTATTTAGTTTATTTTGGCATCCGGATGATGATTCTAGCATGAAATTGCTTGGGCACCTGTTAATTTTTAAGATTTTGACACATTCAGCTCAAATGTACACAATTGCTGATTATGGCTGTCAAATCTAAACCAAACGTTGTGCACTCAAATCTTTTGCTGTATTTAGTTTATTTTGGCATCCGGATGATGATTCTAGCATGAAATTGCTTGGGCACCTGTTAATTTTTAAGATTTTGACACATTCAGCTCAAATGTACAATCATGCGCTAAAAACGCATTAAAGCAATAGAAAGGTGATTATGGCTGTCAAACCTAAACCAAACGTTGTGCACTCAAATCTTTTGCTGTATTTAGTTTATTTTGGCATCCGGATGATGATTCTAGCATGAAATTGCTTGGGGCACCTGTTAATTTTTAAGATTTTGACACATTCAGCTCAAATGTACACAATTGCTGATTATGGCTGTCAAATCTAAACCAAACGTTGTGCACTCAAATCTTTTGGCTGTATTTAGTTTATTTTGGCATCCGGATGATGATTCTAGCATGAAATTGCTTGGGCACCTGTTAATTTTTAAGATTTTGACACATTCAGCTCAAATGTACAATCAAGCGCTAAAAACGCATTTAAAGCAATAAAAAGGTGATTATGGCTGGTCAAGACCTTAACCTAAACCAAACGTTGTGCACTCAAATCTTTTGCTGTATTTAGTTTATTTTGGCATCCGGATGATGATTCTAGCATGAAATTGCTTGGGCACCTGTTAATTTTTAAGATTTTGACACATTCAGCTCAAATGTACACAATTGCTGATTATGGCTGTCAAATCTAAACCAAACGTTGTGCACTCAAATCTTTTGCTGTATTTAGTTTATTTTGGCATCCGGATGATGATTCTAGCATGAAATTGCTTGGGCACCTGTTAATTTTTAAGATTTTGACACATTCAGCTCAAATGTACAATCATGCGCTAAAAACGCATTTAAAGCAATAAAAAGGTGATTATGGCTGTCAAACCTAAACCAAACGTTGTGCACTCAAATCTTTTGCTGTATTTAGTTTATTTTGGCATCCGGATGATGATTCTAGCATGAAATTGCTTGGGCACCTGTTAATTTTTAAAGATTTTGACACATTCAGCTCAAATGTACACAATTGCTGATTATGGCTGTCAAATCTAAACCAAACGTTGTGCACTCAAATCTTTTGCTGCTATTTAGTTTATTTTGGCATCCGGATGATGATTCTAGCATGAAATTGCTTGGGCACCTGTTAATTTTTAAGATTTTGACACATTCAGCTCAAATGTACAATCATGCGCTAAAAACGCATTTAAAGCAATAAAAGGTGATTATGGCTGTCAAACCTAAACCAAACGTTGTGCACTCAAATCTTTTGCTGTATTTAGTTTATTTTGGCATCCGGATGATGATTCTAGCATGAAATTGCTTGGGCACCTGTTAATTTTTAAGATTTTGACACATTCAGCTCAAATGTACACAATTGCTGATTATGGCTGTCAAATCTAAACCAAACGTTGTGCACTCAAATCTTTTGCTGTATTTAGTTTATTTTGGCATCCGGATGATGATTCTAGCATGAAATTGCTTGGGCACCTGTTAATTTTTAAGATTTTGACACATTCAGCTCAAATGTACAATCATGCGCTAAAAACTGCATTTAAAGCAATAAAAAGGTGATTATGGCTGTCAAACCTAAACCAAACGTTGTGCACTCAAATCTTTTGCTGTATTTAGTTTATTTTGGCATCCGGATGATGATTCTAGCATGAAATTGCTTGGGCACCTGTTAATTTTTAAGATTTTGACACATTCAGCTCAAATGTACACGATTGCTGATTATGGCTGTCAAATCTAAACCAAACGTTGTGCACTCAAATCTTTTGCTGTATTTAGTTTATTTTGGCATCCGGATGATGATTCTAGCATGAAATTGCTTGGGCACCTGTTATTTTTAAGATTTTGACACATTCAGCTCAAATGTACAATCATGCGCTAAAAACGCATTTAAAGCAATAAAAAGGTGATTATGGCTGTCAAACCTAAACCAAACGTTGTGCACTCAAATCTTTTGCTGTATTTAGTTTATTTTGGCATCCGGATGATGATTCTAGCATGAAATTGCTTGGGCACCTGTTAATTTTAAGATTTTGACACATTCAGCTCAAATGTACACGATTGCTGATTATGGCTGGTCAAATCTAAACCAAACGTTGTGCACTCAAATCTTTTGCTGTATTTAGTTTATTTTGGCATCCGGATGATGATTCTAGCATGAAATTGCTTGGGCACCTGTTAATTTTTAAGATTTTGACACATTCAGCTCAAATGTACAATCATGCGCTAAAAACGCATTTAAAGCAATAAAAAGGTGATTATGGCTGTCAAACCTAAACCAAACGTTGTGCACTCAAATCTTTTGCTGTATTTAGTTTATTTTGGCATCCGGATGATGATTCTAGCATGAAATTGCTTGGGCACCTGTTAATTTTTAAGATTTTGACACATTCAGCTCAAATGTACACAATTGCTGATTATGGCTGTCAAATCTAACCAAACGTTGTGCACTCAAATCTTTTGCTGTATTTAGTTTATTTTGGCATCCGGATGATGATTCTAGCATGAAATTGCTTGGGCACCTGTTAATTTTTAAGATTTTGACACATTCAGCTCAAATGTACAATCATGCGCTAAAAACGCATTTAAAGCAATAAAAAGGTGATTATGGCTGTCAAACCTAAACCAAACGTTGTGCACTTCAAATCTTTTGCTGTATTTAGTTTATTTTGGCATCCGGATGATGATTCTAGCATGAAATTGCTTGGGCACCTGTTAATTTTTAAGATTTTGACACATTCAGCTCAAATGTACACAATTGCTGATTATGGCTGTCAAATCTAAACCAAACGTTGTGCACTCAAATCTTTTGCTGTATTTAGTTTATTTTGGCATCCGGATGATGATTCTAGCATGAAATTGCTTGGGCACCTGTTAATTTTTAAGATTTTGACACATTCAGCTCAAATGTACACAATTGCTGATTATGGCTGTCAAATCTAAACCAAACGTTGTGCACTCAAATCTTTTGCTGTATTTAGTTTATTTTGGCATCCGGATGATGATTCTAGCATGAAATTGCTTGGGCACCTGTTAATTTTTAAGATTTTGACACATCAGCTCAAAGTACAATCATGCGCTAAAAACGCATTTAAAGCAATAAAAAGGTGATTATGGCTGTCAAACCTAAACCAAACGTTGTGCACTCAAATCTTTTGCTGTATTTAGTTTATTTTGGCATCCGGATGATGATTCTAGCATGAAATTGCTTGGGCACCTGTTAATTTTTAAGATTTGACACATTCACCTCAAATGTACACAATTGCTGATTATGGCTGTCAAATCTAAACCAAACGTTGTGCACTCAAATCTTTTGCTGTATTTTAGTTTATTTTGGCATCCGGATGATGATTCTAGCATGAAATTGCTTGGGCACCTGTTAATTTTTAAGATTTTGACACATTCAGCTCAAATGTACAATCATGCGCTACAAACGCATTTAAATCAATAAAAAGGTGATTATGGCTGTCAAACCAAAACCAAACGTTGTGCACTCAAATCTTTTGCTGTATTTAGTTTATTTTGGCATCCGGATGATGATTCTAGCATGAAATTGCTTGGGCACCTGTTAATTTTTAAGATTTTGACACATTCAGCTCAAATGTACACAATTGCTGATTATGGCTGTCAAATCTAAACCAAACGTTGTGCACTCAAATCTTTTTGCTGTATTTAGTTTATTTTGGCATCCGGATGATGATTCTAGCATGAAATTGCTTGGCACCTGTTAATTTTTAAGATTTTGACACATTCAGCTCAAATGTACAATCATGCGCTAAAAACGCATTTAAAGCAATAAAAATGTGATTATGGCTGTCAAACCTAAACCAAACGTTGTGCACTCAAATCTTTTGCTGTATTTAGTTTATTTTGGCATCCGGATGATGATTCTAGCATGAAATTGCCTTGGGCACCTGTTAATTTTTAGATTTTGACACATTCAGCTCAAATGTACACAATTGCTGATTATGGCTGTCAAATCTAAACCAAACGTTGTGCACTCAAATCTTTTGCTGTATTTAGTTTATTTTGGCATCCGGATGATGATTCTAGCATGAAATTGCTTGGGCACCTGTTAATTTTTAAGATTTTGACACATTCAGCTCAAATGTACAATCATGCGCTAAAAACGCATTTAAAGCAATAAAAAGGTGATTATGGCTGTCAAACCTAAACCAAACGTTGTGCACCTCAAATCTTTTGCTGTATTTAGTTTATTTTGGCATCCGGATGATGATTCTAGCATGAAATTGCTTGGGCACCTGTTAATTTTAAGATTTTGACACATTCAGCTCAAATGTACACAATTGCTGATTATGGCTGTCAAATCTAAACCAAACGTTGTGCACTCAAATCTTTTGCTGTATTTAGTTTATTTTGGCATCCGGATGATGATTCTAGCATGAAATTGCTTGGGCACCTGTTAATTTTTAAGATTTTGACACATTCAGCTCAAATGTACAATCATGCGCTAAAAACGCATTTAAAGCAATAAAAATGTGATTATGGCTGTCAAACCTAAACCAAACGTTGTGCACTCAAATCTTTTGCTGTATTTAGTTTATTTTGGCATCCGGATGATGATTCTAGCATGAAATTGTTTGGGCACCTGTTAATTTTTAAGATTTTGACACATTCAGCTCAAATGTACACAATTGCTGATTATGGCTGTCAAATCTAAACCAAACGTTGTGCACTCAAATCTTTTGCTGTATTTAGTTTATTTTGGCATCCGGATGATGATTCTAGCATGAAATTGCTTGGGCACCTGTTAATTTTTAAGATTTTGACACATTCAGCTCAAATGTACAATCATGCGCTAAAAACGCATTTAAAGCAATAAAAAGGTGATTATGGCTGTCAAACCTAAACCAAACGTTGTGCACTCAAATCTTTTGCTGTATTTAGTTTATTTTGGCATCCGGATGATGATTCTAGCATGAAATTGCTTGGGCACCTGTTAATTTTTAGATTTTGACACATTCAGCTCAAATGTACACGATTGCTGATTATGGCTGTCAAATCTAAACCAAACGTTGTGCACTCAAATCTTTTGCTGTATTTAGTTTATTTTGGCATCCGGATGATGATTCTAGCATGAAATTGCTTGGGCACCTGTTAATTTTAAGATTTTGACACATTCAGCTCAAATGTACAATCATGCGCTAAAAACGCATTTAAAGCAATAAAAAGGTGATTATGGCTGTCAAACCTAAACCAAACGTTGTGCACTCAAATCTTTTGCTGTATTTAGTTTATTTTGGCATCCGGATGATGATTCTAGCATGAAATTGCTTGGCACCTGTTAATTTTTAAGATTTTGACACATTCAGCTCAAATGTACACAATTGCTGATTATGGCTGTCAAATCTAAACCAAACGTTGTGCACTCAAATCTTTTGCTGTATTTAGTTTATTTTGGCATCCGGATGATGATTCTAGCATGAAATTGCTTGGGCACCTGTTAATTTTTAAGATTTTGACACATTCAGCTCAAATGTACAATCATGCCGCTAAAAAACGCATTTAAAGCAATAAAAATGTGATTATGGCTGTCAAACCTAAACCAAACGTTGTGCACTCAAATCTTTTGCTGTATTTAGTTTATTTTGGCATCCGGATGATGATTCTAGCATGAAATTGCTTGGGCACCTGTTAATTTTTAAGATTTTGACACATTCAGCACAAATGTACACAATTGCTGATTATGGCTTGTCAAATCTAAACCAAACGTTGTGCACTCAAATCTTTTGCTGTATTTAGTTTATTTTGGCATCCGGATGATGATTCTAGCACTTAATTGCTTGGGCACCTGTTAATTTTTAAGATTTTGACACATTGAGCTCAAATGTACAATCATGCGCTAAAAACGCATTTAAAGCAATAAAAAGGTGATTATGGCTGTCAAACCTAAACCAAACGTTGTGCACTCAAATCTTTTGCTGTATTTAGTTTATTTTGGCATCCGGATGATGATTCTAGCATGAAATTGCTTGGGCACCTGTTAATTTTTAAGATTTTGACACATTCAGCTCAAATGTACACAATTGCTGATTATGGCTGTCAATCTAAACCAAACGTTGTGCACTCAAATCTTTTGCTGTATTTAGTTTATTTTGGCATCCGGATGATGATTCTAGCATGAAATTGCTTGGGCACCTGTTAATTTTTAAGATTTTGACACTTCAGCTCAAATGTACAATCATGCGCTAAAAACGCATTTAAAGCAATAAAAAGGTGATTATGGCTGTCAAACCTAAACCAAACGTTGTGCACTCAAATCTTTGCTGTATTTAGTTTATTTTGGCATCCGGATGATGATTCTAGCATGAAATTGCTTGGGCACCTGTTAATTTTTAAGATTTTGACACATTCAGCTCAAATGTACACAATTGCTGATTATGGCTGTCAAATCTAAACCAAACGTTGTGCACTCAAATCTTTTGCTGTATTTAGTTTATTTTGGCATCCGGATGATGATTCTAGCATGAAATTGCTTGGGCACCTGTTAATTTTTAAGATTTTGACACATTCAGCTCAAATGTACAATCATGCGCTAAAACGCATTTTAAAGCAATAAAATGTGATTATGGCTGTCAAACCTAAACCAAACGTTGTGCACTCAAATCTTTTGCTGTATTTAGTTATTTTGGCATCCGGATGATGATTCAGCATGAAATTGCTTGGGCACCTGTTAATTTTAAGATTTTGACACATTCAGCTCAAATGTACACAATTGCTGATTATGGCTGTCAAATCTAAACCAAACGTTGTGCACTCAAATCTTTTGCTGTATTTAGTTTATTTTTGGCATCCGGATGATGATTCTAGCATGAAATTGCTTGGGCACCTGTTAATTTTTAAGATTTTGACACATTCAGCTCAAATGTACAATCATGCGCTAAAAACGCATTTAAAGCAATAAAAAGGTGATTATTGGCTGTCAAACCTAAACCAAACGTTGTGCACTGCAAATCTTTTGCTGTATTTAGTTTATTTTTGGCATCCGGATGATGATTCTAGCATGAAATTGCTTGGGCACCTGTTAATTTTTAAGATTTTGACACATTCAGCTCAAATGTACACGATTGCTGATTATGGCTGTCAATCTAAACCAAACGTTGTGCACTCAAATCTTTTGCTGTATTTAGTTTATTTTGGCATCCGGATGATGATTCTAGCATGAAATTGCTTGGGCACCTGTTAATTTTTAAGATTTTGACACATTCAGCTCAAATGTACAATCATGCGCTAAAACGCATTTAAAGCAATAAAAATGTGATTATGGCTGTCAAACCTAAACCAAACGTTGTGCACTCAAATCTTTTGCTGTATTTAGTTTATTTTGGCATCCGGATGATGATTCTAGCATGAAATTGCTTGGGCACCTGTTAATTTTAAGATGTTGACACATTCAGCTCAAATGTACACAATTGCTGATTATGGCTGTCAAATCTAAACCAAACGTTGTGCACTCAAATCTTTTGCTGTATTTAGTTTATTTTGGCATCCGGATGATGATTCTAGCATGAAATTGCTTGGGCACCTGTTAATTTTTAAGATTTTGACACATTCAGCTCAAATGTACAATCATGCGCTAAAAACGCATTTAAAGCAATAAAAATGTGATTATGGCTGTCAAACCTAAACCAAACGTTGTGCACTCAAATCTTTTGCTGTATTTAGTTTATTTTGGCATCCGGATGATGATTCTAGCATGAAATTGCTTGGGCACCTGTTAATTTTTAAGATTTTGACACATTCAGCACAAATGTACACAATTGCTGATTATGGCTGTCAAATCTAAACCAAACGTTGTGCACTCAAATCTTTTGCTGTATTTAGTTTATTTTGGCATCCGGATGATGATTCTAGCACTTAATTGCTTGGGCACCTGTTAATTTTTAAGATTTTGACACATTGAGCTCAAATGTACAATCATGCGCTAAAAACGCATTTAAAGCAATAAAAAGGTGATTATGGCTGTCAAACCTAAACCAAACGTTGTGCACTCAAATCTTTTGCTGTATTTAGTTTATTTTGGCATCCGGATGATGATTCTAGCATGAAATTGCTTGGGCACCTGTTAATTTTTAAGATTTTGACACATTCAGCTCAAATGTACACAATTGCTGATTATGGCTGTCAAATCTAAACCAAACGTTGTGCACTCAAATCTTTTGCTGTATTTAGTTTATTTTGGCATCCGGATGATGATTCTAGCATGAAATTGCTTGGGCACCTGTTAATTTTTAAGATTTTGACACATTCAGCTCAAATGTACAATCATGCGCTAAAAACGCATTTAAAGCAATAAAAAGGTGATTATGGCTGTCAAACCTAAACCAAACGTTGTGCACTCAAATCTTTTGCTGTATTTAGTTTATTTTGGCATCCGGATGATGATTCTAGCATGAAATTGCTTGGGCACCTGTTAATTTTTAAGATTTTGACACATTCAGCTCAAATGTACACAATTGCTGATTATGGCTGTCAAATCTAAACCAAACGTTGTGCACTCAAATCTTTTGCTGTATTTAGTTTATTTTGGCATCCGGATGATGATTCTAGCATGAAATTGCTTGGGCACCTGTTAATTTTTAAGATTTTGACACATTCAGCTCAAATGTACAATCATGCGCTAAAAACGCATTTAAAGCAATAAAAATGTGATTATGGCTGTCAAACCTAAACCAAACGTTGTGCACTCAAATCTTTTGCTGTATTTAGTTTATTTTGGCATCCGGATGATGATTCTAGCATGAAATTGCTTGGGCACCTGTTAATTTTTAAGATTTTGACACATTCAGCTCAAATGTACACAATTGCTGATTATGGCTGTCAAATCTAAACCAAACGTTGTGCACTCAAATCTTTTGCTGTATTTAGTTTATTTTGGCATCCGGATGATGATTCTAGCATGAAATTGCTTGGGCACCTGTTAATTTTTAAGATTTTGACACATTCAGCTCAAATGTACAATCATGCGCTAAAAACGCATTTAAAGCAATAAAAATGTGATTATGGCTGTCAAACCTAAACCAAACGTTGTGCACTCAAATCTTTTGCTGTATTTAGTTTATTTTGGCATCCGGATGATGATTCTAGCATGAAATTGCTTGGGCACCTGTTAATTTTTAAGATTTTGACACATTCAGCTCAAATGTACACAATTGCTGATTATGGCTGTCAAATCTAAACCAAACGTTGTGCACTCAAATCTTTTGCTGTATTTAGTTTATTTTGGCATCCGGATGATGATTCTAGCATGAAATTGCTTGGGCACCTGTTAATTTTTAAGATTTTGACACATTCAGCTCAAATGTACACAATTGCTGATTATGGCTGTCAAATCTAAACCAAACGTTGTGCACTCAAATCTTTTGCTGTATTTAGTTTATTTTGGCATCCGGATGATGATTCTAGCATGAAATTGCTTGGGCACCTGTTAATTTTTAAGATTTTGACACATTCAGCTCAAATGTACAATCATGCGCTAAAAACGCATTTAAAGCAATAAAAATGTGATTATGGCTGTCAAACCTAAACCAAACGTTGTGCACTCAAATCTTTTGCTGTATTTAGTTTATTTTGGCATCCGGATGATGATTCTAGCATGAAATTGCTTGGGCACCTGTTAATTTTTAAGATTTTGACACATTCAGCTCAAATGTACACAATTGCTGATTATGGCTGTCAAATCTAAACCAAACGTTGTGCACTCAAATCTTTTGCTGTATTTAGTTTATTTTGGCATCCGGATGATGATTCTAGCATGAAATTGCTTGGGCACTGTTAATTTTTAAGATTTTGACACATTCAGCTCAAATGTACAATCATGCGCTAAAAACGCATTTAAAGCAATAAAAAGGTGATTATGGCTGTCAAACCTAAACCAAACGTTGTGCACGTCAAATCTTTTGCTGTATTTAGTTTATTTTGGCATCCGGATGATGATTCTAGCATGAAATTGCTTGGGCACCTGTTAATTTTTAAGATTTTGACACATTCAGCTCAAATGTACACAATTGCTGATTATGGCTGTCAAATCTAAACCAAACGTTGTGCACTCAAATCTTTTGCTGTATTTAGTTTATTTGGCATCCGGATGATGATTCTAGCATGAAATTGCTTGGGCACCTGTTAATTTTTAAGATTTTGACACATTCAGCTCAAATGTACAATCATGCGCTAAAAACGCATTTAAAGCAATAAAAATGTGATTATGGCTGTCAAACCTAAACCAAACGTTGTGCACTCAAATCTTTTGCTGTATTTAGTTTATTTTGGCATCCGGATGATGATTCTAGCATGAAATTGCTTGGGCACCTGTTAATTTTTAAGATTTTGACACATTCAGCTCAAATGTACACAATTGCTGATTATGGCTGTCAAATCTAAACCAAACGTTGTGCACTCAAATCTTTTGCTGTATTTAGTTTATTTTGGCATCCGGATGATGATTCTAGCATGAAATTGCTTGGGCACCTGTTAATTTTAAGATTTTGACACATTCAGCTCAAATGTACAATCATGCGCTAAAAACGCATTTAAAGCAATAAAAAGGTGATTATGGCTGTCAAACCTAAACCAAACGTTGTGCACTCAAATCTTTTGCTGTATTTAGTTTATTTTGGCATCCGGATGATGATTCTAGCATGAAATTGCTTGGGCACCTGTTAATTTTTAAGATTTTTGACACATTCAGCTCAAATGTACACGATTGCTGATTATGGCTGTCAAATCTAAACCAAACGTTGTGCACTCAAATCTTTTGCTGTATTTAGTTTATTTTGGCATCCGGATGATGATTCTAGCATGAAATTGCTTGGGCACCTGTTAATTTTTAAGATTTTGACACATTCAGCTCAAATGTACACAATTGCTGATATGGCTGTCAAATCTAAACCAAACGTTGTGCACTCAAATCTTTTGCTGTATTTAGTTTATTTTGGCATCCGGATGATGATTCTAGCATGAAATTGCTTGGGCACCTGTAATTTTTAAGATTTTGACACATTCAGCTCAAATGTACCAATTGCTGATTATGGCTGTCAAATCTAAACCAAACGTTGTGCACTCAAATCTTTTGCTGTATTTAGTTTATTTTGGCATCCGGATGATGATTCTAGCATGAAATTGCTTGGGCACCTGTTAATTTTTAAGATTTTGACACATTCAGCTCAAATGTACAATCATGCCGATAAAAACGCATTTAAAGCAATAAAAATGTGATTATGGCTGTCAAACCTAAACCAAACGTTGTGCACTCAAATCTTTTGCTGTATTTAGTTATTTTGGCATCCGGATGTATGATTCTAGCATGAAATTGCTTGGGCACCTGTTAATTTTTAAGATTTTGACACATTCAGCTCAATGTACACAATTGCTGATTATGGCTGTCAAATCTAAACCAAACGTTGTGCACTCAAATCTTTTGCTGTATTTAGTTTATTTTGGCATCCGGATGATGATTCTAGCATGAAATTGCTTGGGCACCTGTTAATTTTTAAGATTTTGACACATTCAGCTCAAATGTACAATTCATGCGCTAAAAACGCATTTAAAGCATTAAAAAGGTGATTATGGCTGTCAAACCTAAACCAAACGTTGTGCACGTCAAAATCTTTTTGCTGTATTTAGTTTATTTTGCATCCGGATGATGATTCTAGCATGAAATTGCTTGGGCACCTGTTACATTTTTAAGATTTTGACACATTCAGCTCAAATGTACACGATTGCTGATTATGGCTGTCAAATCTAAACCAACGTTGTGCCACTCAAATCTTTTGCTGTATTTAGTTTATTTTGGCATCCGGATGATGATTCTAGCATGAAATTGCTTGGGCACCTGTTAATTTTTAAGATTTTGACACATTCAGCTCTAATGTACAATCATGCGCTAAAAACGCATTTAAAGCAATAAAAAGGTGATTATGGCTGTCAAACCTAAACCAAACGTTGTGCACTCAAATCTTTTTGCTGTATTTAGTTTATTTTGGCATCCGGATGATGATTCTAGCATGAAATTGCTTGGGCACCTGTTAATTTTTAAGATTTTGACACATTCAGCTCAATGTACACAATTGCTGATTATGGCTGTCAAATCTAAACCAAACGTTGTGCCACTCAAATCTTTTGCTGTATTTAGTTTTATTTTGGCATCCGGATGATGATTCTAGCATGAAATTGCTTTGGGCACCTGTTAATTTTTAAGATTTTGACACATTCAGCTCAAATGTCAGTCATGCGCTAAAAACGCATTTAAAGCAATAAAATGTGATTATGGCTGTCAAACCTAACCAAACATAACGTTGTGCACTCAAATCTTTTGCTGTATTTAGTTTATTTTGGCATCCGGATGATGATTCTAGCATGAAATTGCTTGGGCACCTGTTAATTTTTAAGATTTTGACACATTCAGCACAAATGTACATCAAATTGCTAGATTATGGCTGTCAAATCTAAACCAAACGTTGTGCACTCAAATCTTTTGCTGTATTTTAGTTTATTTTCGGCATCCGGATGATGATTCTAGCACTTAATTGCTTGGGCACCTGTTAATTTTTAAGATTTTGACACATTGAGCTCAAATGTACAATCATGCGCTAAAAACGCATTTAAAGCAATAAAAAGTGATTATGCTGTCAAACCTAAACCAAAC
>NW_027520521.1:0-36417 GCF_051991245.1 Festucalex cinctus
TTATTCCAAAAATAAAACGCCTTACTATACATGGTCGTTTTTTTCCAAAAATAAAACGCCTTACTATACATGGTCGTTTTTTTCCCAAAAATAAAACGCCTTACTATACATGGTCGTTTTTTTCCAAAAATAAAACGCCTTACTATACATGGTCGTTTTTTCCCAAAAATAAAACGCCTTACTATACATGGTCGTTTTTTCCCAAAAATAAAACGCCTTACTATACATGGTCGTTTTTTCCCAAAAATAAAACGCCTTACTATACATGGTCGTTTTTTCCCAAAAATAAAACGCCTTACTATCCATGGTCGTTGTTTCCCAAAAATAAAAAGCCTTACTATACATGGTCGTTTTTTTCCAAAAATAAAAAGCCTTACTATACATGGTCGTTTTTTCCCCAAAATAAAACGCCTTACTATACATGGTCGTTTTTTTACCAAAAATAAAACGCCTTACTATACATGGTCGTTTTTTTACCAAAAATAAAACGCCTTACTATACATGGTCGTTTTTTTCCCAAAAATAAAACGTCCTACTATACATGGTCGTTTTTTTCCAAAAATTAAAAGCCTTACTATACATGGTCGTTTTTTTCCAAAAATAAAACGCCTTACTATACATGGTCGTTTTTTTCCAAAAATAAAACGCCTTACTATACATGGTCGTTTTTTTCCAAAAATAAAACGCCTTACTATCCTTGGTCGTTTTTTCCCAAAAATAAAAAGCCTTACTATACATGGTCGTTTTTTCCCAAAAATTAAAAGCCTTACTATACATGGTCGTTTTTTTCCCAAAAATAAAACGCCTTACTATACATGGTCGTTTTTTCCCAAAAATAAAAAGCCTTACTATGCATGGTCGTTTTTTCCCAAAAATGAAACGCCTTACTATACATGGTCGTTTTTTCCCAAAAATTAAAAGCCTTACTATACATGGTCGTTTTTTTTCCCAAAAATAAAACGCCTTACTATACATGGTCGTTTTTTTCCAAAAATAAAACGCCTTACTATACATGGTCGTTTTTTCCCAAAAATAAAAAGCCTTACTATACATGGTCGTTTTTTCCCCAAAAATAAAACGCCTTACTATACATGGTCGTTTTTTTCCAAAAAAATAAAACGCCTTACTATACATGGTCGTTTTTTTCCAAAAATAAAACGCCTTGCTATACATGGTCGTTTTTTTTCCAAAAATAAAACGCCTTACTATACACGGTCGTTTTTTTCCAAAAATAAAACGCCTTACTATACATGGTCGTTTTTTTCCCAAAATAAAACGCCTTACTATACATGGTCGTTTTTTCCCAAAAATAAAACGCCTTACTGTACATGGTCGTTTTTTCCCAAAAATAAAACGCCTTACTATACATGGTCGTTTTTTTCCAAAAATAAAACGCCTTACTATACATGGTCGTTTTTTTCCAAAAATAAAACGCCTTACTATACATGGTCGTTTTTTTACCAAAAATAAAACGCCTTACTATACATGGTCGTTTTTTTACCAAAAATAAAACGCCCTACTATACATGGTCGTTTTTTCCCAAAAATAAAACGCCTTACTATACATGGTCGTTTTTTCCAAAAAATAAAAAGCCTTACTATACATGGTCGTTTTTTCCCAAAAATAAAACGCCTTACTATACATGGTCGTTTTTTCCAAAAAATAAAAAGCCTTACTATACATGGTCGTTTTTTCCAAAAAATAAAAAGCCTTACTATACATGGTCGTTTTTTTCCAAAAATAAAACGCCTTACTATACATGGTCGTTTTTTTACCAAAAATAAAACGCCTTACTATACATGGTCGTTTTTTTCCAAAAATAAAACGCCTTACTATACATGGTCGTTTTTTTCCAAAAATAAAACGCCTTACTATACATGGTCGTTTTTTTCCAAAAAATAAAACGCCCTACTATACATGGTCGTTTTTTTTCCCAAAAATAAAACGC
Organism: Festucalex cinctus; assembly: GCF_051991245.1. Lineage (NCBI taxonomy): Eukaryota > Metazoa > Chordata > Actinopteri > Syngnathiformes > Syngnathidae > Festucalex > Festucalex cinctus. Next base: position 1,949 of record NW_027520521.1, read on the forward strand.
CTTACTATACATGGTCGTTTTTTCCCCAAAAATAAAACGCCCTACTATACATGGTCGTTTTTTTTCCCAAAAATAAAACGCCTTACTATACATGGTCGTTTTTTTCCCAAAAATAAAACGCCCTACTATACATGGTCGTTTTTTTTCCCAAAAATAAAACGCCTTACTATACATGGTCGTTTTTTTCCAAAAATTAAAAGCCTTACTATACATGGTCGTTTTTTTCCAAAAATAAAACGCCTTACTATACATGGTCGTTTTTTTCCAAAAATAAAACGCCTTACTATACATGGTCGTTTTTTTCCAAAAATAAAACGCCTTACTATACATGGTCGTTTTTTTCCAAAAATAAAACGCCTTACTATACATGGTCGTTTTTTCCCAAAAATAAAACGCCTTACTATACATGGTCGTTTTTTCCCAAAAATAAAACGCCTTACTATACATGGTCGTTTTTTCCCAAAAATAAAACGCCTTACTATACATGGTCGTTTTTTCCCAAAAATAAAACGCCTTACTATACATGGTCGTTTTTTTCCAAAAATAAAACGCCTTACTATACATGGTCGTTTTTTCCCAAAAATAAAACGCCTTACTATACATGGTCGTTTTTTTCCAAAAATAAAACGCCTTACTATACATGGTCGTTTTTTTCCAAAAATAAAACGCCTTACTATACATGGTCGTTTTTTTCCCAAAAATAAAACGCCTTACTATACATGGTCGTTTTTTTCCAAAAATAAAACGCCTTACTATACATGGTCGTTTTATTCCAAAAATAAAACGCCTTACTATACATGGTCGTTTTTTTCCAAAAATAAAACGCCTTACTATACATGGTCGTTTTTTTCCCAAAAATAAAACGCCTTACTATACATGGTCGTTTTTTTCCAAAAATAAAACGCCTTACTATACATGGTCGTTTTTTCCCAAAAATAAAACGCCTTACTATACATGGTCGTTTTTTCCCAAAAATAAAACGCCTTACTATACATGGTCGTTTTTTCCCAAAAATTAAAAGCCTTACTATACATGGTCGTTTTTTTCCAAAAATTAAAAGCCTTACTATACATGGTCGTTTTTTCCCAAAAATAAAACGCCTTACTATACATGGTCGTTTTTTTCCAAAAATAAAACGCCTTACTATACATGGTCGTTTTTTTCCAAAAATAAAACGCCTTACTATACATGGTCGTTTTTTTCCAAAAATAAAACACCTTACTATACATGGTCGTTTTTTCCCAAAAATAAAACGCCTTACTATACATGGTCGTTTTTTTCCAAAAATAAAACGCCTTACTATACATGGTCGTTTTTTTCCAAAAAAATAAAACGCCTTACTATACATGGTCGTTTTTTTCCAAAAATAAAACGCCTTACTATACATGGTCGTTTTTTTTCCAAAAATAAAACGCCTTACTATACATGGTCGTTTTTTTCCAAAAATAAAACGCCTTACTATACATGGTCGTTTTTTTCCAAAAATAAAACGCCTTACTATACATGGTCGTTTTTTTCCAAAAATAAAACGCCTTACTATACATGGTCGTTTTTTCCCAAAAATAAAACGCCTTACTATACATGGTCGTTTTTTTCCCAAAAATAAAACGCCTTACTATACATGGTCGTTTCTTTCCCAAAAATAAAACGCCTTACTATACATGGCCGTTTTTTTCCAAAAATAAAACGCCTTACTATACATGGTCGTTTTTTCCCAAAAATAAAACGCCTTACTATACATGGTCGTTTTTTCCCAAAAATAAAACGCCTTACTATACATGGTCGTTTTTTTCCAAAAATAAAACGCCTTACTATACATGGTCGTTTTTTTCCAAAAATAAAACGCCTTACTATACATGGTCGTTTTTTCCCAAAAATTAAAAGCCTTACTATACATGGTCGTTTTTTTCCCAAAAATAAAACGCCTTACTATACATGGTCGTTTTTTTCCAAAAATAAAAAGCCTTACTATGCATGGTCGTTTTTTTCCAAAAATGAAACGCCTTACTATACATGGTTGTTTTTTCCCAAAAATAAAACGCCTTACTATACATGGTCGTTTTTTTCCAAAAATTAAAAGCCTTACTATACATGGTCGTTTTTTTCCAAAAATTAAAAGCCTTACTATACATGGTCGTTTTTTTCCAAAAATAAAACGCCTTACTATACATGGTCGTTTTTTTCCCAAAAATAAAACGCCTTACTATACATGGTCGTTTTTTTCCCAAAAATAAAACACCTTACTATACATGGTCGTTTTTTCCCAAAAATAAAACGCCTTACTATACATGGTCGTTTTTTCCCAAAAATAAAACGCCTTACTATACATGGTCGTTTTTTTCCAAAAATAAAAAGCCTTACTATACATGGTCGTTTTTTTCCAAAAATAAAACGCCTTACTATACATGGTCGTTTTTTTCCCAAAAATAAAACGCCTTACTATACATGGCCGTTTTTTTCCAAAAATAAAACGCCTTACTATACATGGTCGTTTTTTCCCAAAAATAAAACGCCTTACTATACATGGTCGTTTTTTTCCAAAAATAAAAAGCCTTACTATACATGGTCGTTTTTTTCCCAAAAATAAAACACCTTACTATACATGGTCGTTTTTTCCCAAAAATAAAACGCCTTACTATACATGGTCGTTTTTTCCCAAAAATAAAACGCCTTACTATACATGGTCGTTTTTTTCCAAAAATAAAAAGCCTTACTATACATGGTCGTTTTTTTCCAAAAATAAAACGCCTTACTATACATGGTCGTTTTTTTCCCAAAAATAAAACGCCTTACTATACATGGCCGTTTTTTTCCAAAAATAAAACGCCTTACTATACATGGTCGTTTTTTCCCAAAAATAAAACGCCTTACTATACATGGTCGTTTTTTTCCAAAAATAAAAAGCCTTACTATACATGGTCGTTTTTTTCCAAAAATTAAAAGCCTTACTATACATGGTCGTTTTTTTCCCAAAATAAAACGCCTTACTATACATGGTCGTTTTTTTACCAAAAATAAAACGCCTTACTATACATGGTCGTTTTTTTACCAAAAATAAAACGCCCTACTATACATGGTCGTTTTTTCCCAAAAATAAAACGCCTTACTATACATGGTCGTTTTTTCCAAAAAATAAAAAGCCTTACTATACATGGTCGTTTTTTCCCAAAAATAAAACGCCTTACTATACATGGTCGTTTTTTCCAAAAAATAAAAAGCCTTACTATACATGGTCGTTTTTTCCAAAAAATAAAAAGCCTTACTATACATGGTCGTTTTTTTCCAAAAATAAAACGCCTTACTATACATGGTCGTTTTTTTCCAAAAATAAAACGCCTTACTATACATGGTCGTTTTTTTCCCAAAAATAAAACGCCCTACTATACATGGTCGTTTTTTTTCCCAAAAATAAAACGCCTTACTATACATGGTCGTTTTTTCCCCAAAAATAAAACGCCCTACTATACATGGTCGTTTTTTTTCCCAAAAATAAAACGCCTTACTATACATGGTCGTTTTTTTCCCAAAAATAAAACGCCCTACTATACATGGTCGTTTTTTTTCCCAAAAATAAAACGCCTTACTATACATGGTCGTTTTTTTCCAAAAATTAAAAGCCTTACTATACATGGTCGTTTTTTTCCAAAAATAAAACGCCTTACTATACATGGTCGTTTTTTTCCAAAAATAAAACGCCTTACTATACATGGTCGTTTTTTTCCAAAAATAAAACGCCTTACTATACATGGTCGTTTTTTTCCAAAAATAAAACGCCTTACTATACATGGTCGTTTTTTCCCAAAAATAAAACGCCTTACTATACATGGTCGTTTTTTCCCAAAAATAAAACGCCTTACTATACATGGTCGTTTTTTCCCAAAAATAAAACGCCTTACTATACATGGTCGTTTTTTCCCAAAAATAAAACGCCTTACTATACATGGTCGTTTTTTTCCAAAAATAAAACGCCTTACTATACATGGTCGTTTTTTCCCAAAAATAAAACGCCTTACTATACATGGTCGTTTTTTTCCAAAAATAAAACGCCTTACTATACATGGTCGTTTTTTTCCAAAAATAAAACGCCTTACTATACATGGTCGTTTTATTCCAAAAATAAAACGCCTTACTATACATGGTCGTTTTTTTCCCAAAAATAAAACGCCCTACTATACATGGTCGTTTTTTTTCCCAAAAATAAAACGCCTTACTATACATGGTCGTTTTTTCCCCAAAAATAAAACGCCCTACTATACATGGTCGTTTTTTTTCCCAAAAATAAAACGCCTTACTATACATGGTCGTTTTTTTCCCAAAAATAAAACGCCCTACTATACATGGTCGTTTTTTTTCCCAAAAATAAAACGCCTTACTATACATGGTCGTTTTTTTCCAAAAATTAAAAGCCTTACTATACATGGTCGTTTTTTTCCAAAAATAAAACGCCTTACTATACATGGTCGTTTTTTTCCAAAAATAAAACGCCTTACTATACATGGTCGTTTTTTTCCAAAAATAAAACGCCTTACTATACATGGTCGTTTTTTTCCAAAAATAAAACGCCTTACTATACATGGTCGTTTTTTCCCAAAAATAAAACGCCTTACTATACATGGTCGTTTTTTCCCAAAAATAAAACGCCTTACTATACATGGTCGTTTTTTCCCAAAAATAAAACGCCTTACTATACATGGTCGTTTTTTCCCAAAAATAAAACGCCTTACTATACATGGTCGTTTTTTTCCAAAAATAAAACGCCTTACTATACATGGTCGTTTTTTCCCAAAAATAAAACGCCTTACTATACATGGTCGTTTTTTTCCAAAAATAAAACGCCTTACTATACATGGTCGTTTTTTTCCAAAAATAAAACGCCTTACTATACATGGTCGTTTTATTCCAAAAATAAAACGCCTTACTATACATGGTCGTTTTTTTCCAAAAATAAAACGCCTTACTATACATGGTCGTTTTTTTCCCAAAAATAAAACGCCTTACTATACATGGTCGTTTTTTTCCAAAAATAAAACGCCTTACTATACATGGTCGTTTTTTCCCAAAAATAAAACGCCTTACTATACATGGTCGTTTTTTCCCAAAAATAAAACGCCTTACTATACATGGTCGTTTTTTCCCAAAAATAAAACGCCTTACTATACATGGTCGTTTTTTCCCAAAAATAAAACGCCTTACTATCCATGGTCGTTGTTTCCCAAAAATAAAAAGCCTTACTATACATGGTCGTTTTTTTCCAAAAATAAAAAGCCTTACTATACATGGTCGTTTTTTCCCCAAAATAAAACGCCTTACTATACATGGTCGTTTTTTTACCAAAAATAAAACGCCTTACTATACATGGTCGTTTTTTTACCAAAAATAAAACGCCTTACTATACATGGTCGTTTTTTTCCCAAAAATAAAACGCCCTACTATACATGGTCGTTTTTTTCCAAAAATTAAAAGCCTTACTATACATGGTCGTTTTTTTCCAAAAATAAAACGCCTTACTATACATGGTCGTTTTTTTCCAAAAATAAAACGCCTTACTATACATGGTCGTTTTTTTCCAAAAATAAAACGCCTTACTATCCTTGGTCGTTTTTTCCCAAAAATAAAAAGCCTTACTATACATGGTCGTTTTTTCCCAAAAATTAAAAGCCTTACTATACATGGTCGTTTTTTTCCCAAAAATAAAACGCCTTACTATACATGGTCGTTTTTTCCCAAAAATAAAAAGCCTTACTATGCATGGTCGTTTTTTCCCAAAAATGAAACGCCTTACTATACATGGTCGTTTTTTCCCAAAAATTAAAAGCCTTACTATACATGGTCGTTTTTTTTCCCAAAAATAAAACGCCTTACTATACATGGTCGTTTTTTTCCAAAAATAAAACGCCTTACTATACATGGTCGTTTTTTCCCAAAAATAAAAAGCCTTACTATACATGGTCGTTTTTTCCCCAAAAATAAAACGCCTTACTATACATGGTCGTTTTTTTCCAAAAAAATAAAACGCCTTACTATACATGGTCGTTTTTTTCCAAAAATAAAACGCCTTGCTATACATGGTCGTTTTTTTTCCAAAAATAAAACGCCTTACTATACACGGTCGTTTTTTTCCAAAAATAAAACGCCTTACTATACATGGTCGTTTTTTTCCCAAAATAAAACGCCTTACTATACATGGTCGTTTTTTCCCAAAAATAAAACGCCTTACTGTACATGGTCGTTTTTTCCCAAAAATAAAACGCCTTACTATACATGGTCGTTTTTTTCCAAAAATAAAACGCCTTACTATACATGGTCGTTTTTTTCCAAAAATAAAACGCCTTACTATACATGGTCGTTTTTTTACCAAAAATAAAACGCCTTACTATACATGGTCGTTTTTTTACCAAAAATAAAACGCCCTACTATACATGGTCGTTTTTTCCCAAAAATAAAACGCCTTACTATACATGGTCGTTTTTTCCAAAAAATAAAAAGCCTTACTATACATGGTCGTTTTTTCCCAAAAATAAAACGCCTTACTATACATGGTCGTTTTTTCCAAAAAATAAAAAGCCTTACTATACATGGTCGTTTTTTCCAAAAAATAAAAAGCCTTACTATACATGGTCGTTTTTTTCCAAAAATAAAACGCCTTACTATACATGGTCGTTTTTTTACCAAAAATAAAACGCCTTACTATACATGGTCGTTTTTTTCCAAAAATAAAACGCCTTACTATACATGGTCGTTTTTTTCCAAAAATAAAACGCCTTACTATACATGGTCGTTTTTTTCCAAAAAATAAAACGCCCTACTATACATGGTCGTTTTTTTTCCCAAAAATAAAACGCCTTACTATACATGGTCGTTTTTTCCCCAAAAATAAAACGCCCTACTATACATGGTCGTTTTTTTTCCCAAAAATAAAACGCCTTACTATACATGGTCGTTTTTTTCCCAAAAATAAAACGCCCTACTATACATGGTCGTTTTTTTTCCCAAAAATAAAACGCCTTACTATACATGGTCGTTTTTTTCCAAAAATTAAAAGCCTTACTATACATGGTCGTTTTTTTCCAAAAATAAAACGCCTTACTATACATGGTCGTTTTTTTCCAAAAATAAAACGCCTTACTATACATGGTCGTTTTTTTCCAAAAATAAAACGCCTTACTATACATGGTCGTTTTTTTCCAAAAATAAAACGCCTTACTATACATGGTCGTTTTTTCCCAAAAATAAAACGCCTTACTATACATGGTCGTTTTTTCCCAAAAATAAAACGCCTTACTATACATGGTCGTTTTTTCCCAAAAATAAAACGCCTTACTATACATGGTCGTTTTTTCCCAAAAATAAAACGCCTTACTATACATGGTCGTTTTTTTCCAAAAATAAAACGCCTTACTATACATGGTCGTTTTTTCCCAAAAATAAAACGCCTTACTATACATGGTCGTTTTTTTCCAAAAATAAAACGCCTTACTATACATGGTCGTTTTTTTCCAAAAATAAAACGCCTTACTATACATGGTCGTTTTATTCCAAAAATAAAACGCCTTACTATACATGGTCGTTTTTTTCCAAAAATAAAACGCCTTACTATACATGGTCGTTTTTTTCCCAAAAATAAAACGCCTTACTATACATGGTCGTTTTTTTCCAAAAATAAAACGCCTTACTATACATGGTCGTTTTTTCCCAAAAATAAAACGCCTTACTATACATGGTCGTTTTTTCCCAAAAATAAAACGCCTTACTATACATGGTCGTTTTTTCCCAAAAATAAAACGCCTTACTATACATGGTCGTTTTTTCCCAAAAATAAAACGCCTTACTATCCATGGTCGTTGTTTCCCAAAAATAAAAAGCCTTACTATACATGGTCGTTTTTTTCCAAAAATAAAAAGCCTTACTATACATGGTCGTTTTTTCCCCAAAATAAAACGCCTTACTATACATGGTCGTTTTTTTACCAAAAATAAAACGCCTTACTATACATGGTCGTTTTTTTACCAAAAATAAAACGCCTTACTATACATGGTCGTTTTTTTCCCAAAAATAAAACGCCCTACTATACATGGTCGTTTTTTTCCAAAAATTAAAAGCCTTACTATACATGGTCGTTTTTTTCCAAAAATAAAACGCCTTACTATACATGGTCGTTTTTTTCCAAAAATAAAACGCCTTACTATACATGGTCGTTTTTTTCCAAAAATAAAACGCCTTACTATCCATGGTCGTTTTTTCCCAAAAATAAAAAGCCTTACTATACATGGTCGTTTTTTCCCAAAAATTAAAAGCCTTACTATACATGGTCGTTTTTTTCCCAAAAATAAAACGCCTTACTATACATGGTCGTTTTTTCCCAAAAATAAAAAGCCTTACTATGCATGGTCGTTTTTTCCCAAAAATGAAACGCCTTACTATACATGGTCGTTTTTTCCCAAAAATTAAAAGCCTTACTATACATGGTCGTTTTTTTTCCCAAAAATAAAACGCCTTACTATACATGGTCGTTTTTTTCCAAAAATAAAACGCCTTACTATACATGGTCGTTTTTTCCCAAAAATAAAAAGCCTTACTATACATGGTCGTTTTTTTCCCAAAAATAAAACGCCTTACTATACATGGTCGTTTTTTTCCAAAAAAATAAAACGCCTTACTATACATGGTCGTTTTTTTCCAAAAATAAAACGCCTTGCTATACATGGTCGTTTTTTTTCCAAAAATAAAACGCCTTACTATACACGGTCGTTTTTTTCCAAAAATAAAACGCCTTACTATACATGGTCGTTTTTTTCCCAAAATAAAACGCCTTACTATACATGGTCGTTTTTTCCCAAAAATAAAACGCCTTACTGTACATGGTCGTTTTTTCCCAAAAATAAAACGCCTTACTATACATGGTCGTTTTTTTCCAAAAATAAAACACCTTACTATACATGGTCGTTTTTTCCCAAAAATAAAACGCCTTACTATACATGGTCGTTTTTTCCCAAAAATAAAACGCCTTACTATACATGGTCGTTTTTTCCCAAAAATAAAACGCCTTACTATACATGGTCGTTTTTTCCCAAAAATAAAACGCCTTACTATACATGGTCGTTTTTTCCCAAAAATAAAACGCCTTACTATACATGGTCGTTTCTTTCCCAAAAATAAAACGCCTTACTATACATGGCCGTTTTTTTCCAAAAATAAAACGCCTTACTATACATGGTCGTTTTTTCCCAAAAATAAAACACCTTACTATACATGGTCGTTTTTTCCCAAAAATAAAACGCCTTACTATACATGGTCGTTTTTTTCCAAAAATAAAACGCCTTACTATCCATGGTCGTTTTTTCCCAAAAATAAAAAGCCTTACTATGCATGGTCGTTTTTTTCCAAAAATGAAACGCCTTACTATACATGGTCGTTTTTTTCCAAAAATTAAAAGCCTTACTATACATGGTCGTTTTTTTCCAAAAATAAAACGCCTTACTATACATGGTCGTTTTTTCCCAAAAATTAAAAGCCTTACTATACATGGTCGTTTTTTCCCCAAAATAAAACACCTTACTATACATGGTCGTTTTTTCCCAAAAATAAAACGCCTTACTATACATGGTCGTTTTTTCCCAAAAATAAAACGCCTTACTATACATGGTCGTTTTTTCCCAAAAATAAAACGCCTCACTATACATGGTCGTTTTTTTCCAAAAATAAAACGCCTTACTATACATGGTCGTTTTTTTCCAAAAATAAAACGCCTTACTATACATGGTCGTTTTTTCCCCAAAAATAAAACGCCTTACTATACATGGTCGTTTTTTTCCAAAAATAAAACGCCTTACTATACATGGTCGTTTTATTCCAAAAATAAAACGCCTTACTATACATGGTCGTTTTTTTCCAAAAATAAAACGCCTTACTATACATGGTCGTTTTTTTCCAAAAATAAAACGCCTTACTATACATGGTCGTTTTTTCCCAAAAATAAAACGCCTTACTATACATGGTCGTTTTTTTCCAAAAATAAAACGCCTTACTATACATGGTCGTTTTTTTCCCAAAAATAAAACGCCTTACTATACATGGTCGTTTTTTCCCAAAAATAAAACGCCTTACTATACATGGTCGTTTTTTTCCAAAAATAAAAAGCCTTACTATACATGGTCGTTTTTTCCCAAAAATAAAACGCCTTACTATACATGGTCGTTTTTTTCCAAAAATAAAAAGCCTTACTATACATGGTCGTTTTTTTCCAAAAATAAAACGCCTTACTATACATGGTCGTTTTTTTCCAAAAAAATAAAACGCCTTACTATACATGGTCGTTTTTTTCCAAAAAAATAAAACGCCTTACTATACATGGTCGTTTTTCCCCAAAAATAAAACGCCTTACTATACATGGTCGTTTTTTCCCCAAAAATAAAACGCCCTACTATACATGGTCGTTTTTTTTTCCCAAAAATAAAACGCCTTACTATACATGGTCGTTTTTTCCCCAAAATAAAACGCCTTACTATACATGGTCGTTTTTTTACCAAAAATAAAACGCCTTACTATACATGGTCGTTTTTTTACCAAAAATAAAACGCCTTACTATACATGGTCGTTTTTTTCCCAAAAATAAAACGTCCTACTATACATGGTCGTTTTTTTCCAAAAATTAAAAGCCTTACTATACATGGTCGTTTTTTTCCAAAAATAAAACGCCTTACTATACATGGTCGTTTTTTTCCAAAAATAAAACGCCTTACTATACATGGTCGTTTTTTTCCAAAAATAAAACGCCTTACTATCCTTGGTCGTTTTTTCCCAAAAATAAAAAGCCTTACTATACATGGTCGTTTTTTCCCAAAAATTAAAAGCCTTACTATACATGGTCGTTTTTTTCCCAAAAATAAAACGCCTTACTATACATGGTCGTTTTTTCCCAAAAATAAAAAGCCTTACTATGCATGGTCGTTTTTTCCCAAAAATGAAACGCCTTACTATACATGGTCGTTTTTTCCCAAAAATTAAAAGCCTTACTATACATGGTCGTTTTTTTTCCCAAAAATAAAACGCCTTACTATACATGGTCGTTTTTTTCCAAAAATAAAACGCCTTACTATACATGGTCGTTTTTTCCCAAAAATAAAAAGCCTTACTATACATGGTCGTTTTTTCCCCAAAAATAAAACGCCTTACTATACATGGTCGTTTTTTTCCAAAAAAATAAAACGCCTTACTATACATGGTCGTTTTTTTCCAAAAATAAAACGCCTTGCTATACATGGTCGTTTTTTTTCCAAAAATAAAACGCCTTACTATACACGGTCGTTTTTTTCCAAAAATAAAACGCCTTACTATACATGGTCGTTTTTTTCCCAAAATAAAACGCCTTACTATACATGGTCGTTTTTTCCCAAAAATAAAACGCCTTACTGTACATGGTCGTTTTTTCCCAAAAATAAAACGCCTTACTATACATGGTCGTTTTTTTCCAAAAATAAAACGCCTTACTATACATGGTCGTTTTTTTCCAAAAATAAAACGCCTTACTATACATGGTCGTTTTTTTACCAAAAATAAAACGCCTTACTATACATGGTCGTTTTTTTACCAAAAATAAAACGCCCTACTATACATGGTCGTTTTTTCCCAAAAATAAAACGCCTTACTATACATGGTCGTTTTTTCCAAAAAATAAAAAGCCTTACTATACATGGTCGTTTTTTCCCAAAAATAAAACGCCTTACTATACATGGTCGTTTTTTCCAAAAATAAAAAGCCTTACTATACATGGTCGTTTTTTCCAAAAAATAAAAAGCCTTACTATACATGGTCGTTTTTTTCCAAAAATAAAACGCCTTACTATACATGGTCGTTTTTTTACCAAAAATAAAACGCCTTACTATACATGGTCGTTTTTTTCCAAAAATAAAACGCCTTACTATACATGGTCGTTTTTTTCCAAAAATAAAACGCCTTACTATACATGGTCGTTTTTTTCCAAAAAATAAAACGCCCTACTATACATGGTCGTTTTTTTTCCCAAAAATAAAACGCCTTACTATACATGGTCGTTTTTTCCCCAAAAATAAAACGCCCTACTATACATGGTCGTTTTTTTTCCCAAAAATAAAACGCCTTACTATACATGGTCGTTTTTTTCCCAAAAATAAAACGCCCTACTATACATGGTCGTTTTTTTTCCCAAAAATAAAACGCCTTACTATACATGGTCGTTTTTTTCCAAAAATTAAAAGCCTTACTATACATGGTCGTTTTTTTCCAAAAATAAAACGCCTTACTATACATGGTCGTTTTTTTCCAAAAATAAAACGCCTTACTATACATGGTCGTTTTTTTCCAAAAATAAAACGCCTTACTATACATGGTCGTTTTTTTCCAAAAATAAAACGCCTTACTATACATGGTCGTTTTTTCCCAAAAATAAAACGCCTTACTATACATGGTCGTTTTTTCCCAAAAATAAAACGCCTTACTATACATGGTCGTTTTTTCCAAAAATAAAACGCCTTACTATACATGGTCGTTTTTTCCCAAAAATAAAACGCCTTACTATACATGGTCGTTTTTTTCCAAAAATAAAACGCCTTACTATACATGGTCGTTTTTTCCCAAAAATAAAACGCCTTACTATACATGGTCGTTTTTTCCAAAAATAAAACGCCTTACTATACATGGTCGTTTTTTTCCAAAAATAAAACGCCTTACTATACATGGTCGTTTTTTTCCAAAAATAAAACGCCTTACTATACATGGTCGTTTTTTTCCAAAAATAAAACGCCTTACTATACATGGTCGTTTTATTCCAAAAATAAAACGCCTTACTATACATGGTCGTTTTTTTCCAAAAATAAAACGCCTTACTATACATGGTCGTTTTTTTCCCAAAAATAAAACGCCTTACTATACATGGTCGTTTTTTTCCAAAAATAAAACGCCTTACTATACATGGTCGTTTTTTCCCAAAAATAAAACGCCTTACTATACATGGTCGTTTTTTCCCAAAAATAAAACGCCTTACTATACATGGTCGTTTTTTCCCAAAAATAAAAGCCTTACTATACATGGTCGTTTTTTCCAAAAATTAAAAGCCTTACTATACATGGTCGTTTTTTCCCAAAAATAAAACGCCTTACTATACATGGTCGTTTTTTTCCAAAAATAAAACGCCTTACTATACATGGTCGTTTTTTTCCAAAAATAAAACGCCTTACTATACATGGTCGTTTTTTTCCAAAAATAAAACACCTTACTATACATGGTCGTTTTTTTCCCAAAAATAAAACGCCTTACTATACATGGTCGTTTTTTTCCAAAAATAAAACGCCTTACTATACATGGTCGTTTTTTTCCAAAAAAATAAAACGCCTTACTATACATGGTCGTTTTTTTCCAAAAATAAAACGCCTTACTATACATGGTCGTTTTTTTTCCAAAAATAAAACGCCTTACTATACATGGTCGTTTTTTTCCAAAAATAAAACGCCTTACTATACATGGTCGTTTTTTTCCAAAAATAAAACGCCTTACTATACATGGTCGTTTTTTTCCAAAAATAAAACGCCTTACTATACATGGTCGTTTTTTCCCAAAAATAAAACGCCTTACTATACATGGTCGTTTTTTTCCCAAAAATAAAACGCCTTACTATACATGGTCGTTTCTTTCCCAAAAATAAAACGCCTTACTATACATGGCCGTTTTTTTCCAAAAATAAAACGCCTTACTATACATGGTCGTTTTTTCCCAAAAATAAAACGCCTTACTATACATGGTCGTTTTTTCCCAAAAATAAAACGCCTTACTATACATGGTCGTTTTTTTCCAAAAATAAAACGCCTTACTATACATGGTCGTTTTTTTCCAAAAATAAAACGCCTTACTATACATGGTCGTTTTTTCCCAAAAATTAAAAGCCTTACTATACATGGTCGTTTTTTTCCCAAAAATAAAACGCCTTACTATACATGGTCGTTTTTTTCCAAAAATAAAAAGCCTTACTATGCATGGTCGTTTTTTTCCAAAAATGAAACGCCTTACTATACATGGTTGTTTTTTCCCAAAAATAAAACGCCTTACTATACATGGTCGTTTTTTTCCAAAAATTAAAAGCCTTACTATACATGGTCGTTTTTTTCCAAAAATTAAAAGCCTTACTATACATGGTCGTTTTTTTCCAAAAATAAAACGCCTTACTATACATGGTCGTTTTTTTCCCAAAAATAAAACGCCTTACTATACATGGTCGTTTTTTTCCCAAAAATAAAACACCTTACTATACATGGTCGTTTTTTCCCAAAAATAAAACGCCTTACTATACATGGTCGTTTTTTCCCAAAAATAAAACGCCTTACTATACATGGTCGTTTTTTTCCAAAAATAAAAAGCCTTACTATACATGGTCGTTTTTTTCCAAAAATAAAACGCCTTACTATACATGGTCGTTTTTTTCCCAAAAATAAAACGCCTTACTATACATGGCCGTTTTTTTCCAAAAATAAAACGCCTTACTATACATGGTCGTTTTTTCCCAAAAATAAAACGCCTTACTATACATGGTCGTTTTTTTCCAAAAATAAAAAGCCTTACTATACATGGTCGTTTTTTTCCCAAAAATAAAACACCTTACTATACATGGTCGTTTTTTCCCAAAAATAAAACGCCTTACTATACATGGTCGTTTTTTCCCAAAAATAAAACGCCTTACTATACATGGTCGTTTTTTTCCAAAAATAAAAAGCCTTACTATACATGGTCGTTTTTTTCCAAAAATAAAACGCCTTACTATACATGGTCGTTTTTTTCCCAAAAATAAAACGCCTTACTATACATGGCCGTTTTTTTCCAAAAATAAAACGCCTTACTATACATGGTCGTTTTTTCCCAAAAATAAAACGCCTTACTATACATGGTCGTTTTTTTCCAAAAATAAAAAGCCTTACTATACATGGTCGTTTTTTTCCAAAAATTAAAAGCCTTACTATACATGGTCGTTTTTTTCCCAAAATAAAACGCCTTACTATACATGGTCGTTTTTTTACCAAAAATAAAACGCCTTACTATACATGGTCGTTTTTTTACCAAAAATAAAACGCCCTACTATACATGGTCGTTTTTTCCCAAAAATAAAACGCCTTACTATACATGGTCGTTTTTTCCAAAAAATAAAAAGCCTTACTATACATGGTCGTTTTTTCCCAAAAATAAAACGCCTTACTATACATGGTCGTTTTTTCCAAAAAATAAAAAGCCTTACTATACATGGTCGTTTTTTCCAAAAAATAAAAAGCCTTACTATACATGGTCGTTTTTTTCCAAAAATAAAACGCCTTACTATACATGGTCGTTTTTTTCCAAAAATAAAACGCCTTACTATACATGGTCGTTTTTTTCCCAAAAATAAAACGCCCTACTATACATGGTCGTTTTTTTTCCCAAAAATAAAACGCCTTACTATACATGGTCGTTTTTTCCCCAAAAATAAAACGCCCTACTATACATGGTCGTTTTTTTTCCCAAAAATAAAACGCCTTACTATACATGGTCGTTTTTTTCCCAAAAATAAAACGCCCTACTATACATGGTCGTTTTTTTTCCCAAAAATAAAACGCCTTACTATACATGGTCGTTTTTTTCCAAAAATTAAAAGCCTTACTATACATGGTCGTTTTTTTCCAAAAATAAAACGCCTTACTATACATGGTCGTTTTTTTCCAAAAATAAAACGCCTTACTATACATGGTCGTTTTTTTCCAAAAATAAAACGCCTTACTATACATGGTCGTTTTTTTCCAAAAATAAAACGCCTTACTATACATGGTCGTTTTTTCCCAAAAATAAAACGCCTTACTATACATGGTCGTTTTTTCCCAAAAATAAAACGCCTTACTATACATGGTCGTTTTTTCCCAAAAATAAAACGCCTTACTATACATGGTCGTTTTTTCCCAAAAATAAAACGCCTTACTATACATGGTCGTTTTTTTCCAAAAATAAAACGCCTTACTATACATGGTCGTTTTTTCCCAAAAATAAAACGCCTTACTATACATGGTCGTTTTTTTCCAAAAATAAAACGCCTTACTATACATGGTCGTTTTTTTCCAAAAATAAAACGCCTTACTATACATGGTCGTTTTATTCCAAAAATAAAACGCCTTACTATACATGGTCGTTTTTTTCCAAAAATAAAACGCCTTACTATACATGGTCGTTTTTTTCCCAAAAATAAAACGCCTTACTATACATGGTCGTTTTTTTCCAAAAATAAAACGCCTTACTATACATGGTCGTTTTTTCCCAAAAATAAAACGCCTTACTATACATGGTCGTTTTTTCCCAAAAATAAAACGCCTTACTATACATGGTCGTTTTTTCCCAAAAATAAAACGCCTTACTATACATGGTCGTTTTTTCCCAAAAATAAAACGCCTTACTATCCATGGTCGTTGTTTCCCAAAAATAAAAAGCCTTACTATACATGGTCGTTTTTTTCCAAAAATAAAAAGCCTTACTATACATGGTCGTTTTTTCCCCAAAATAAAACGCCTTACTATACATGGTCGTTTTTTTACCAAAAATAAAACGCCTTACTATACATGGTCGTTTTTTTACCAAAAATAAAACGCCTTACTATACATGGTCGTTTTTTTCCCAAAAATAAAACGCCCTACTATACATGGTCGTTTTTTTCCAAAAATTAAAAGCCTTACTATACATGGTCGTTTTTTTCCAAAAATAAAACGCCTTACTATACATGGTCGTTTTTTTCCAAAAATAAAACGCCTTACTATACATGGTCGTTTTTTTCCAAAAATAAAACGCCTTACTATCCTTGGTCGTTTTTTCCCAAAAATAAAAAGCCTTACTATACATGGTCGTTTTTTCCCAAAAATTAAAAGCCTTACTATACATGGTCGTTTTTTTCCCAAAAATAAAACGCCTTACTATACATGGTCGTTTTTTCCCAAAAATAAAAAGCCTTACTATGCATGGTCGTTTTTTCCCAAAAATGAAACGCCTTACTATACATGGTCGTTTTTTCCCAAAAATTAAAAGCCTTACTATACATGGTCGTTTTTTTTCCCAAAAATAAAACGCCTTACTATACATGGTCGTTTTTTTCCAAAAATAAAACGCCTTACTATACATGGTCGTTTTTTCCCAAAAATAAAAAGCCTTACTATACATGGTCGTTTTTTCCCCAAAAATAAAACGCCTTACTATACATGGTCGTTTTTTTCCAAAAAAATAAAACGCCTTACTATACATGGTCGTTTTTTTCCAAAAATAAAACGCCTTGCTATACATGGTCGTTTTTTTTCCAAAAATAAAACGCCTTACTATACACGGTCGTTTTTTTCCAAAAATAAAACGCCTTACTATACATGGTCGTTTTTTTCCCAAAATAAAACGCCTTACTATACATGGTCGTTTTTTCCCAAAAATAAAACGCCTTACTGTACATGGTCGTTTTTTCCCAAAAATAAAACGCCTTACTATACATGGTCGTTTTTTTCCAAAAATAAAACGCCTTACTATACATGGTCGTTTTTTTCCAAAAATAAAACGCCTTACTATACATGGTCGTTTTTTTACCAAAAATAAAACGCCTTACTATACATGGTCGTTTTTTTACCAAAAATAAAACGCCCTACTATACATGGTCGTTTTTTCCCAAAAATAAAACGCCTTACTATACATGGTCGTTTTTTCCAAAAAATAAAAAGCCTTACTATACATGGTCGTTTTTTCCCAAAAATAAAACGCCTTACTATACATGGTCGTTTTTTCCAAAAAATAAAAAGCCTTACTATACATGGTCGTTTTTTCCAAAAAATAAAAAGCCTTACTATACATGGTCGTTTTTTTCCAAAAATAAAACGCCTTACTATACATGGTCGTTTTTTTACCAAAAATAAAACGCCTTACTATACATGGTCGTTTTTTTCCAAAAATAAAACGCCTTACTATACATGGTCGTTTTTTTCCAAAAATAAAACGCCTTACTATACATGGTCGTTTTTTTCCAAAAAATAAAACGCCCTACTATACATGGTCGTTTTTTTTCCAAAAATAAAACGCCTTACTATACATGGTCGTTTTTTCCCCAAAAATAAAACGCCCTACTATACATGGTCGTTTTTTTTCCCAAAAATAAAACGCCTTACTATACATGGTCGTTTTTTTCCCAAAAATAAAACGCCCTACTATACATGGTCGTTTTTTTTCCCAAAATAAAACGCCTTACTATACATGGTCGTTTTTTTCCAAAAATTAAAAGCCTTACTATACATGGTCGTTTTTTTCCAAAAATAAAACGCCTTACTATACATGGTCGTTTTTTTCCAAAAATAAAACGCCTTACTATACATGGTCGTTTTTTTCCAAAAATAAAACGCCTTACTATACATGGTCGTTTTTTTCCAAAAATAAAACGCCTTACTATACATGGTCGTTTTTTCCCAAAAATAAAACGCCTTACTATACATGGTCGTTTTTTCCCAAAAATAAAACGCCTTACTATACATGGTCGTTTTTTCCCAAAAATAAAACGCCTTACTATACATGGTCGTTTTTTCCCAAAAATAAAACGCCTTACTATACATGGTCGTTTTTTTCCAAAAATAAAACGCCTTACTATACATGGTCGTTTTTTCCCAAAAATAAAACGCCTTACTATACATGGTCGTTTTTTTCCAAAAATAAAACGCCTTACTATACATGGTCGTTTTTTTCCAAAAATAAAACGCCTTACTATACATGGTCGTTTTATTCCAAAAATAAAACGCCTTACTATACATGGTCGTTTTTTTCCAAAAATAAAACGCCTTACTATACATGGTCGTTTTTTTCCCAAAAATAAAACGCCTTACTATACATGGTCGTTTTTTTCCAAAAATAAAACGCCTTACTATACATGGTCGTTTTTTCCCAAAAATAAAACGCCTTACTATACATGGTCGTTTTTTCCCAAAAATAAAACGCCTTACTATACATGGTCGTTTTTTCCCAAAAATAAAACGCCTTACTATACATGGTCGTTTTTTCCCAAAAATAAAACGCCTTACTATCCATGGTCGTTGTTTCCCAAAATAAAAAGCCTTACTATACATGGTCGTTTTTTTCCAAAAATAAAAAGCCTTACTATACATGGTCGTTTTTTCCCCAAAATAAAACGCCTTACTATACATGGTCGTTTTTTTACCAAAAATAAAACGCCTTACTATACATGGTCGTTTTTTACCAAAAATAAAACGCCTTACTATACATGGTCGTTTTTTTCCCAAAAATAAAACGCCCTACTATACATGGTCGTTTTTTTCCAAAAATTAAAAGCCTTACTATACATGGTCGTTTTTTTCCAAAAATAAAACGCCTTACTATACATGGTCGTTTTTTTCCAAAAATAAAACGCCTTACTATACATGGTCGTTTTTTTCCAAAAATAAAACGCCTTACTATCCATGGTCGTTTTTTCCCAAAATAAAAAGCCTTACTATACATGGTCGTTTTTTCCCAAAAATTAAAAGCCTTACTATACATGGTCGTTTTTTTCCCAAAAATAAAACGCCTTACTATACATGGTCGTTTTTTCCCAAAAATAAAAAGCCTTACTATGCATGGTCGTTTTTTCCCAAAAATGAAACGCCTTACTATACATGGTCGTTTTTTCCCAAAAATTAAAAGCCTTACTATACATGGTCGTTTTTTTTCCCAAAAATAAAACGCCTTACTATACATGGTCGTTTTTTTCCAAAAATAAAACGCCTTACTATACATGGTCGTTTTTTCCCAAAAATAAAAAGCCTTACTATACATGGTCGTTTTTTCCCAAAAATAAAACGCCTTACTATACATGGTCGTTTTTTTCCAAAAAATAAAACGCCTTACTATACATGGTCGTTTTTTTCCAAAAATAAAACGCCTTGCTATACATGGTCGTTTTTTTTCCAAAAATAAAACGCCTTACTATACACGGTCGTTTTTTTCCAAAAATAAAACGCCTTACTATACATGGTCGTTTTTTTCCCAAAATAAAACGCCTTACTATACATGGTCGTTTTTTCCCAAAAATAAAACGCCTTACTGTACATGGTCGTTTTTCCCAAAAATAAAACGCCTTACTATACATGGTCGTTTTTTTCCAAAAATAAAACACCTTACTATACATGGTCGTTTTTTCCCAAAAATAAAACGCCTTACTATACATGGTCGTTTTTTCCCAAAAATAAAACGCCTTACTATACATGGTCGTTTTTTCCCAAAAATAAAACGCCTTACTATACATGGTCGTTTTTTCCCAAAAATAAAACGCCTTACTATACATGGTCGTTTTTTCCCAAAAATAAAACGCCTTACTATACATGGTCGTTTCTTTCCCAAAAATAAAACGCCTTACTATACATGGCCGTTTTTTTCCAAAAATAAAACGCCTTACTATACATGGTCGTTTTTTCCCAAAAATAAAACGCCTTACTATACATGGTCGTTTTTTCCCAAAAATAAAACGCCTTACTATACATGGTCGTTTTTTTCCAAAAATAAAACGCCTTACTATCCATGGTCGTTTTTTCCCAAAAATAAAAAGCCTTACTATGCATGGTCGTTTTTTTCCAAAAATGAAACGCCTTACTATACATGGTCGTTTTTTTCCAAAAATTAAAAGCCTTACTATACATGGTCGTTTTTTTCCAAAAATAAAACGCCTTACTATACATGGTCGTTTTTTCCCAAAAATTAAAAGCCTTACTATACATGGTCGTTTTTTCCCCAAAATAAAACACCTTACTATACATGGTCGTTTTTTCCCAAAAATAAAACGCCTTACTATACATGGTCGTTTTTTCCCAAAAATAAAACGCCTTACTATACATGGTCGTTTTTTCCAAAAATAAAACGCCTCACTATACATGGTCGTTTTTTTCCAAAAATAAAACGCCTTACTATACATGGTCGTTTTTTTCCAAAAATAAAACGCCTTACTATACATGGTCGTTTTTTCCCCAAAAATAAAACGCCTTACTATACATGGTCGTTTTTTTCCAAAAATAAAACGCCTTACTATACATGGTCGTTTTATTCCAAAAATAAAACGCCTTACTATACATGGTCGTTTTTTTCCAAAAATAAAACGCCTTACTATACATGGTCGTTTTTTTCCAAAAATAAAACGCCTTACTATACATGGTCGTTTTTTCCCAAAAATAAAACGCCTTACTATACATGGTCGTTTTTTTCCAAAAATAAAACGCCTTACTATACATGGTCGTTTTTTTCCCAAAAATAAAACGCCTTACTATACATGGTCGTTTTTTCCCAAAAATAAAACGCCTTACTATACATGGTCGTTTTTTTCCAAAAATAAAAAGCCTTACTATACATGGTCGTTTTTTCCCAAAAATAAAACGCCTTACTATACATGGTCGTTTTTTTCCAAAAATAAAAAGCCTTACTATACATGGTCGTTTTTTTCCAAAAATAAAACGCCTTACTATACATGGTCGTTTTTTTCCAAAAAAATAAAACGCCTTACTATACATGGTCGTTTTTTTCCAAAAAAATAAAACGCCTTACTATACATGGTCGTTTTTCCCCAAAAATAAAACGCCTTACTATACATGGTCGTTTTTTCCCCAAAAATAAAACGCCCTACTATACATGGTCGTTTTTTTTTCCCAAAAATAAAACGCCTTACTATACATGGTCGTTTTTTCCCCAAAAATAAAACGCCCGACTATACATGGTCGTTTTTTTCCCAAAAATAAAACGCCTTACTATACATGGTCGTTTTTTCCCCAAAAATAAAACGCCCTACTATACATGGTCGTTTTTTTTCCCAAAAATAAAACGCCTTACTATACATGGTCGTTTTTCCCCCAAAAATAAAACGCCTTACTATACATGGTCGTTTTTCCCCCAAAAATAAAACGCCTTACTATACATGGTCGTTTTTTCCCCAAAAATAAAACGCCTTACTATACATGGTCGTTTTTTTTCCCAAAAATAAAACGCCTTACTATACATGGTCGTTTTTTTTCCAAAAATTAAAAGCCTTACTATACATGGTCGTTTTTTTCCAAAATAAAACGCCTTACTATACATGGTCGTTTTTTTCCAAAAATAAAACGCCTTACTATACATGGTCGTTTTTTCCCAAAAATAAAACGCCTTACTATACATGGTCGTTTTTTCCCAAAAATAAAACGCCTTACTATACATGGTCGTTTTTTCCCAAAAATAAAACGCCTTACTATACATGGTCGTTTTTTCCCAAAAATAAAACGCCTCACTATACATGGTCGTTTTTTTCCAAAAATAAAACGCCTTACTATACATGGTCGTTTTTTTCCAAAAATAAAACGCCTTACTATACATGGTCGTTTTTTTCCCAAAAATAAAACGCCTTACTATACATGGTCGTTTTTTTCCAAAAATAAAACGCCTTACTATACATGGTCGTTTTATTCCAAAAATAAAACGCCTTACTATACATGGTCGTTTTTTTCCAAAAATAAAACGCCTTACTATACATGGTCGTTTTTTTCCCAAAAATAAAACGCCTTACTATACATGGTCGTTTTTTTCCAAAAATAAAACGCCTTACTATACATGGTCGTTTTTTCCCAAAAATAAAACGCCTTACTATACATGGTCGTTTTTTCCCAAAAATAAAACGCCTTACTATACATGGTCGTTTTTTTCCCAAAAATAAAACGCCTTACTATACATGGTCGTTTTTTCCCAAAAATAAAACGCCTTACTATACATGGTCGTTTTTTTCCAAAAATAAAACGCCTTACTATACATGGTCGTTTTTTCCCAAAAATAAAACGCCTTACTATACATGGTCGTTTTTTTCCAAAAATTAAAAGCCTTACTATACATGGTCGTTTTTTTCCCAAAATAAAACGCCTTACTATACATGGTCGTTTTTTTTACCAAAAATAAAACGCCTTACTATACATGGTCGTTTTTTTCCCAAAAATAAAACGCCTTACTATACATGGTCGTTTTTTTCCAAAAATAAAACGCCTTACTATACATGGTCGTTTTTTCCCAAAAATAAAACGCCTTACTATACATGGTCGTTTTTTCCCAAAAATAAAACGCCTTACTGTACATGGTCGTTTTTTCCCAAAAATAAAACGCCTTACTATACATGGTCGTTTTTTTCCAAAAATAAAACGCCTTACTATACATGGTCGTTTTTTTCCAAAAATAAAACGCCTTACTATACATGGTCGTTTTTTTCCAAAAATAAAACGCCTTACTATACATGGTCGTTTTTTCCAAAAAAATAAAACGCCTTACTATACATGGTCGTTTTTTCCAAAAATAAAACGCCTTACTATACATGGTCGTTTTTTTTCCCAAAAATAAAACGCCTTACTATACATGGTCGTTTTTTCCCCAAAAATAAAACGCCCTACTATACATGGTCGTTTTTTTTCCCAAAAATAAAACGCCTTACTATACATGGTCGTTTTTTTCCAAAAATTAAAAGCCTTACTATACATGGTCGTTTTTTTCCAAAAATAAAACGCCTTACTATACATGGTCGTTTTTTTCCAAAAATAAAACGCCTTACTATACATGGTCGTTTTTTCCCAAAAATAAAACGCCTTACTATACATGGTCGTTTTTTCCCAAAAATAAAACGCCTCACTATACATGGTCGTTTTTTTCCAAAAATAAAACGCCTTACTATACATGGTCGTTTTTTTCCAAAAATAAAACGCCTTACTATACATGGTCGTTTTTTCCCCAAAAATAAAACGCCTTACTATACATGGTCGTTTTTTTCCAAAAATAAAACGCCTTACTATACATGGTCGTTTTTTTCCCAAAAATAAAACGCCTTACTATACATGGTCGTTTTTTTCCAAAAATAAAACGCCTTACTATACATGGTCGTTTTATTCCAAAAATAAAACGCCTTACTATACATGGTCGTTTTTTTCCCAAAAATAAAACGCCTTACTATACATGGTCGTTTTTTCCCAAAAATAAAACGCCTTACTATACATGGTCGTTTTTTCCCAAAAATAAAACGCCTTACTATACATGGTCGTTTTTTCCCAAAAATAAAACGCCTCACTATACATGGTCGTTTTTTTCCAAAAATAAAACGCCTTACTATACATGGTCGTTTTTTTCCAAAAATAAAACGCCTTACTATACATGGTCGTTTTTTCCCCAAAAATAAAACGCCTTACTATACATGGTCGTTTTTTTCCAAAAATAAAACGCCTTACTATACATGGTCGTTTTTTTCCCAAAAATAAAACGCCTTACTATACATGGTCGTTTTTTTCCAAAAATAAAACGCCTTACTATACATGGTCGTTTTATTCCAAAAATAAAACGCCTTACTATACATGGTCGTTTTTTTCCCAAAAATAAAACGCCTTACTATACATGGTCGTTTTTTCCCAAAAATAAAACGCCTTACTATACATGGTCGTTTTTTTCCCAAAAATAAAACGCCTTACTATACATGGTCGTTTTTTCCCAAAAATAAAACGCCTTACTATACATGGTCGTTTTTTCCCAAAAATAAAACGCCTTACTATACATGGTCGTTTTTTTCCCAAAAATAAAACGCCTTACTATACATGGTCGTTTTTTCCCAAAAATAAAACGCCTTACTATACATGGTCGTTTTTTTCCAAAAATAAAAAGCCTTACTATACATGGTCGTTTTTTTCCAAAAATTAAAAGCCTTACTATACATGGTCGTTTTTTTCCCAAAATAAAACGCCTTACTATACATGGTCGTTTTTTTACCAAAAATAAAATGCCTTACTATACATGGTCGTTTTTTTCCAAAAATAAAACGCCTTACTATACATGGTCGTTTTTTCCCAAAAATAAAACGCCTTACTATACATGGTCGTTTTTTCCCAAAAATAAAACGCCTTACTGTACATGGTCGTTTTTTCCCAAAAATAAAACGCCTTACTATACATGGTCGTTTTTTTCCAAAAATAAAACGCCTTACTATACATGGTCGTTTTTTTCCAAAAATAAAACGCCTTACTATACATGGTCGTTTTTTTCCAAAAATAAAACGCCTTACTATACATGGTCGTTTTTTTCCAAAAAAATAAAACGCCTTACTATACATGGTCGTTTTTTTCCAAAAATAAAACGCCTTACTATACATGGTCGTTTTTTTTCCCAAAAATAAAACGCCTTACTATACATGGTCGTTTTTTCCCCAAAAATAAAACGCCCTACTATACATGGTCGTTTTTTTTCCCAAAAATAAAACGCCTTACTATACATGGTCGTTTTTTTCCAAAAATTAAAAGCCTTACTATACATGGTCGTTTTTTTCCAAAAATAAAACGCCTTACTATACATGGTCGTTTTTTTCCAAAAATAAAACGCCTTACTATACATGGTCGTTTTTTCCCAAAAATAAAACGCCTTACTATACATGGTCGTTTTTTCCCAAAAATAAAACGCCTTACTATACATGGTCGTTTTTTCCCAAAAATAAAACGCCTCACTATACATGGTCGTTTTTTTCCAAAAATAAAACGCCTTACTATACATGGTCGTTTTTTTCCAAAAATAAAACGCCTTACTATACATGGTCGTTTTTTCCCCAAAAATAAAACGCCTTACTATACATGGTCGTTTTTTTCCAAAAATAAAACGCCTTACTATACATGGTCGTTTTATTCCAAAAATAAAACGCCTTACTATACATGGTCGTTTTTTCCAAAAATAAAACGCCTTACTATACATGGTCGTTTTTTTCCAAAAATTAAAAGCCTTACTATACATGGTCATTTTTTTCCCAAAATAAAACGCCTTACTATACATGGTCGTTTTTTTTACCAAAAATAAAACGCCTTACTATACATGGTCGTTTTTTTCCAAAAATAAAACGCCTTACTATACATGGTCGTTTTTTCCCAAAAATAAAACGCCTTACTATACATGGTCGTTTTTTTCCAAAAATAAAAAGCCTTACTATACATGGTCGTTTTTTTCCAAAAATAAAACGCCTTACTATACATGGTCGTTTTTTTCCAAAAAAATAAAACGCCTTACTATACATGGTCGTTTTTTTCCAAAAAAATAAAACGCCTTACTATACATGGTCGTTTTTCCCCAAAAATAAAACGCCTTACTATACATGGTCGTTTTTTCCCCAAAAATAAAACGCCCTACTATACATGGTCGTTTTTTTTTCCCAAAAATAAAACGCCTTACTATACATGGTCGTTTTTTCCCCAAAAATAAAACGCCCGACTATACATGGTCGTTTTTTCCCAAAAATAAAACGCCTTACTATACATGGTCGTTTTTTCCCCAAAAATAAAACGCCCTACTATACATGGTCGTTTTTTTTCCCAAAAATAAAACGCCTTACTATACATGGTCGTTTTTTCCCCAAAAATAAAACGCCTTACTATACATGGTCGTTTTTT
Source organism: Festucalex cinctus (assembly GCF_051991245.1). Taxonomy (NCBI): domain Eukaryota; kingdom Metazoa; phylum Chordata; class Actinopteri; order Syngnathiformes; family Syngnathidae; genus Festucalex; species Festucalex cinctus. Next base: position 28,393 of record NW_027520521.1, read on the forward strand.
CCCCAAAAATAAAACGCCTTACTATACATGGTCGTTTTTTTTCCCAAAAATAAAACGCCTTATTATACATGGTCGTTTTTTTCCAAAAATTAAAAGCCTTACTATACATGGTCGTTTTTTTCCAAAAATAAAACGCCTTACTATACATGGTCGTTTTTTTCCAAAAATAAAACGCCTTACTATACATGGTCGTTTTTTCCCAAAAATAAAACGCCTTACTATACATGGTCGTTTTTTCCCAAAAATAAAACGCCTTACTATACATGGTCGTTTTTTCCCCAAAATAAAACGCCTTACTATACATGGTCGTTTTTTCCCAAAAATAAAACGCCTCACTATACATGGTCGTTTTTTTCCAAAAATAAAACGCCTTACTATACATGGTCGTTTTTTTCCAAAAATAAAACGCCTTACTATACATGGTCGTTTTTTTCCCAAAAATAAAACGCCTTACTATACATGGTCGTTTTTTTCCAAAAATAAAACGCCTTACTATACATGGTCGTTTTATTCCAAAAATAAAACGCCTTACTATACATGGTCGTTTTTTTCCAAAAATAAAACGCCTTACTATACATGGTCGTTTTTTTCCCAAAAATAAAACGCCTTACTATACATGGTCGTTTTTTTCCAAAAATAAAACGCCTTACTATACATGGTCGTTTTTTCCCAAAAATAAAACGCCTTACTATACATGGTCGTTTTTTCCCAAAAATAAAACGCCTTACTATACATGGTCGTTTTTTTCCCAAAAATAAAACGCCTTACTATACATGGTCGTTTTTTCCCAAAAATAAAACGCCTTACTATACATGGTCGTTTTTTTCCACAAATAAAAAGCCTTACTATACATGGTCGTTTTTTTCCAAAAATTAAAAGCCTTACTATACATGGTCGTTTTTTTCCCAAAATAAAACGCCTTACTATACATGGTCGTTTTTTTACCAAAAATAAAACGCCTTACTATACATGGTCGTTTTTTTCCCAAAAATAAAACGCCTTACTATACATGGTCGTTTTTTTCCAAAAATAAAACGCCTTACTATACATGGTCGTTTTTTCCCAAAAATAAAACGCCTTACTATACATGGTCGTTTTTTCCCAAAAATAAAACGCCTTACTGTACATGGTCGTTTTTTCCCAAAAATAAAACGCCTTACTATACATGGTCGTTTTTTTCCAAAAATAAAACGCCTTACTATACATGGTCGTTTTTTTCCAAAAATAAAACGCCTTACTATACATGGTCGTTTTTTTCCAAAAATAAAACGCCTTACTATACATGGTCGTTTTTTTCCAAAAAAATAAAACGCCTTACTATACATGGTCGTTTTTTTCCAAAAATAAAACGCCTTACTATACATGGTCGTTTTTTTTCCCAAAAATAAAACGCCTTACTATACATGGTCGTTTTTTCCCCAAAAATAAAACGCCCTACTATACATGGTCGTTTTTTTTCCCAAAAATAAAACGCCTTACTATACATGGTCGTTTTTTTCCAAAAATTAAAAGCCTTACTATACATGGTCGTTTTTTTCCAAAAATAAAACGCCTTACTATACATGGTCGTTTTTTTCCAAAAATAAAACGCCTTACTATACATGGTCGTTTTTTCCCAAAAATAAAACGCCTTACTATACATGGTCGTTTTTTCCCAAAAATAAAACGCCTTACTATACATGGTCGTTTTTTCCCAAAAATAAAACGCCTCACTATACATGGTCGTTTTTTTCCAAAAATAAAACGCCTTACTATACATGGTCGTTTTTTTCCAAAAATAAAACGCCTTACTATACATGGTCGTTTTTTCCCCAAAAATAAAACGCCTTACTATACATGGTCGTTTTTTTCCCAAAAATAAAACGCCTTACTGTACATGGTCGTTTTTTTCCCAAAATAAAACGCCTTACTATACATGGTCGTTTTTTCCCAAAAATTAAAAGCCTTACTATACATGGTCGTTTTTTTCCAAAAATAAAACGCCTTACTATACATGGTCGTTTTTTTCCAAAAATAAAACGCCTTACTATACATGGTCGTTTTTTTCCAAAAATTAAAAGCCTTACTATACATGGTCGTTTTTTTCCCAAAATAAAATGCCTTACTATACATGGTCGTTTTTTCCCAAAAATTAAAAGCCTTACTATACATGGTCGTTTTTTTCCAAAAATAAAACGCCTGACTATACATGGTCGTTTTTTCCCAAAAATAAAACGCCTTACTATACATGGTCGTTTTTTTCCAAAAATAAAACGCCTTACTATACATGGTCGTTTTTTTCCCAAAAATAAAACGCCTTACTATACATGGTCGTTTTTTCCCAAAAATAAAACGCCTTACTATACATGGTCGTTTTTTTCCAAAAATAAAAAGCCTTACTATACATGGTCGTTTTTTTCCAAAAATTAAAAGCCTTACTATACATGGTCGTTTTTTTCCCAAAATAAAACGCCTTACTATACATGGTCGTTTTTTTTACCAAAAATAAAACGCCTTACTATACATGGTCGTTTTTTTCCCAAAAATAAAACGCCTTACTATACATGGTCGTTTTTTTCCCAAAAATAAAACGCCTTACTGTACATGGTCGTTTTTTCCCAAAAATAAAACGCCTTACTATACATGGTCGTTTTTTTCCAAAAATTAAAAGCCTTACTATACATGGTCGTTTTTTTCCAAAAATAAAACGCCTTACTATACATGGTCGTTTTTTTCCAAAAATAAAACGCCTTACTATACATGGTCGTTTTTTCCCAAAAATAAAACGCCTTACTATACATGGTCGTTTTTTCCCAAAAATAAAACGCCTTACTGTACATGGTCGTTTTTTCCCAAAAATAAAACGCCTTACTATACATGGTCGTTTTTTTTCCAAAAAGAAAACGCCTTACTATACATGGTCGTTTTTTTCCAAAAATAAAACGCCTTACTATACATAGTCGTTTTTTTCCAAAAATAAAACACCGTACTATACATGGTCGTTTTTTCCCAAAAATAAAACGCCTTACTATACATGGTCGTTTTTTCCCAAAAATAAAACGCCTTACTATACATGGTCGTTTTTTCCCAAAAATAAAACGCCTTACTATACATGGTCGTTTTTTTCCAAAAATAAAACGCCTTACTATACATGGTCGTTTTTTTCCAAAAATAAAACGCCTTACTCTACATGGTCGTTTTTTTCCAAAAATAAAACGCCTTACTATACATGGTCGTTTTTTCCCAAAAATAAAACGCCTTACTATACATGGTCGTTTTTTTCCCAAAAATAAAACGCCTTACTATACATGGTCGTTTTTTTCCAAAAATAAAACGCCTTACTATACATGGTCGTTTTTTCCCAAAAATAAAACGCCTTACTATACATGGTCGTTTTTTCCCAAAAATAAAACGCCTTACTATACATGGCCGTTTTTTTCCAAAAATAAAACGCCTTACTATACATGGTCGTTTTTTCCCAAAAATAAAACGCCTTACTATACATGGTCGTTTTTTCCCAAAAATAAAACGCCTTACTATACATGGTCGTTTTTTTCCAAAAATAAAACGCCTTACTATACATGGTCGTTTTTTTCCAAAAATAAAACACCTTACTATACATGGTCGTTTTTTCCCAAAAATAAAACGCCTTACTATACATGGTCGTTTTTTTCCAAAAATAAAACGCCTTACTATACATGGTCGTTTTTTTCCAAAAAAATAAAACGCCTTACTATACATGGTCGTTTTTTTCCAAAAATAAAACGCCTTACTATACATGGTCGTTTTTTTCCCAAAAATAAAACGCCTTACTATACATGGTCGTTTTTTTCCAAAAAAATAAAACGCCTTACTATACATGGTCGTTTTTTTCCAAAAATAAAACGCCTTACTATACATGGTCGTTTTTTTCCAAAAAAATAAAACGCCTTACTATACATGGTCATTTTTTTCCAAAAATAAAACGCCTTACTATACATGGTCGTTTTTTCCCAAAAATAAAACGCCTTACTATACATGGTCGTTTCTTTCCCAAAAATAAAACGCCTTACGATACATGGCCGTTTTTTTCCAAAAATAAAACGCCTTACTATACATGGTCGTTTTTTCCCAAAAATAAAACGCCTTACTATACATGGTCGTTTTTTCCCAAAAATAAAACGCCTTACTATACATGGTCGTTTTTTTCCAAAAATAAAACGCCTTACTATACATGGTCGTTTTTTTCCAAAAATAAAACGCCTTACTCTACATGGTCGTTTTTTTCCAAAAATAAAACGCCTTACTATACATGGTCGTTTTTTCCCAAAAATAAAACGCCTTACTATACATGGTCGTTTTTTTCCCAAAAATAAAACGCCTTACTATACATGGTCGTTTTTTTCCAAAAATAAAACGCCTTACTATACATGGTCGTTTTTTCCCAAAAATAAAACGCCTTACTATACATGGTCGTTTTTTCCCAAAAATAAAACGCCTTACTATACATGGCCGTTTTTTTCCAAAAATAAAACGCCTTACTATACATGGTCGTTTTTTCCCAAAAATAAAACGCCTTACTATACATGGTCGTTTTTTCCCAAAAATAAAACGCCTTACTATACATGGTCGTTCTTTCCCAAAAATTAAAAGCCTTACTATACATGGTCGTTTTTTTCCAAAAATAAAAAGCCTTACTATGCATGGTCGTTTTTTTCCAAAAATGAAACGCCTTACTATACATGGTTGTTTTTTCCCAAAAATAAAACGCCTTACTATACATGGTCGTTTTTTTCCAAAAATTAAAAGCCTTACTATACATGGTCGTTTTTTTTCCCAAAAATAAAACGCCTTACTATACATGGTCGTTTTTTCCCCAAAAATAAAACGCCCTACTATACATGGTCGTTTTTTTTCCCAAAAATAAAACGCCTTACTATACATGGTCGTTTTTTTCCAAAAATTAAAAGCCTTACTATACATGGTCGTTTTTTTCCAAAAATAAAACGCCTTACTATACATGGTCGTTTTTTTCCAAAAATAAAACGCCTTACTATACATGGTCGTTTTTTCCCAAAAATAAAACGCCTTACTATACATGGTCTTTTTTTCCCAAAAATAAAACGCCTTACTATACATGGTCGTTTTTTCCCCAAAATAAAACGCCTTACTATACATGGTCGTTTTTTCCCAAAAATAAAACGCCTTACTATACATGGTCGTTTTTTCCCAAAAATAAAACGCCTTACTATACATGGTCGTTTTTTTCCAAAAATAAAACGCCTTACTATACATGGTCGTTTTTTCCCCAAAAATAAAACGCCTTACTATACATGGTCGTTTTTTTCCAAAAATAAAACGCCTTACTATACATGGTCGTTTTATTCCAAAAATAAAACGCCTTACTATACATGGTCGTTTTTTTCCAAAAATAAAACGCCTTACTATACATGGTCGTTTTTTTCCAAAAATAAAACGCCTTACTATACATGGTCGTTTTTTCCCAAAAATAAAACGCCTTACTATACATGGTCGTTTTTTTCCAAAAATAAAACGCCTTACTATACATGGTCGTTTTTTTCCCAAAAATAAAACGCCTTACTATACATGGTCGTTTTTTCCCAAAAATAAAACGCCTTACTATACATGGTCGTTTTTTTCCAAAAATAAAAAGCCTTACTATACATGGTCGTTTTTTTCCAAAAATTAAAAGCCTTACTATACATGGTCGTTTTTTCCCCAAAATAAAACGCCTTACTATACATGGTCGTTTTTTTTACCAAAAATAAAACGCCTTACTATACATGGTCGTTTTTTTCCCAAAAATAAAACGCCTTACTATACATGGTCGTTTTTTTCCCAAAAATAAAACGCCCTACTATACATGGTCGTTTTTTTCCAAAAATTAAAAGCCTTACTATACATGGTCGTTTTTTTCCAAAAATAAAACGCCTTACTATACATGGTCGTTTTTTTCCAAAAATAAAACGCCTTACTATACATGGTCGTTTTTTCCCAAAAATAAAACGCCTTACTATACATGGTCGTTTTTTCCCAAAAATAAAACGCCTTACTGTACATGGTCGTTTTTTCCCAAAAATAAAACGCCTTACTATACATGGTCGTTTTTTTCCAAAAATAAAACGCCTTACTATACATGGTCGTTTTTTCCCCAAAAATAAAACGCCTTACTATACATGGTCGTTTTTTTCCAAAAATAAAACGCCTTACTATACATGGTCGTTTTATTCCAAAAATAAAACGCCTTACTATACATGGTCGTTTTTTCCAAAAATAAAACGCCTTACTATACATGGTCGTTTTTTTCCAAAAATAAAACGCCTTACTATACATGGTCGTTTTTTCCCAAAAATAAAACGCCTTACTATACATGGTCGTTTTTTTCCAAAAATAAAACGCCTTACTATACATGGTCGTTTTTTTCCCAAAAATAAAACGCCTTACTATACATGGTCGTTTTTTCCCAAAAATAAAACGCCTTACTATACATGGTCGTTTTTTCCAAAAATAAAAAGCCTTACTATACATGGTCGTTTTTTTCCCAAAATAAAACGCCTTACTATACATGGTCGTTTTTTTCCAAAAATAAAAAGCCTTACTATACATGGTCGTTTTTTTCCAAAAATAAAACGCCTTACTATACATGGTCGTTTTTTTCCAAAAAAATAAAACGCCTTACTATACATGGTCGTTTTTTCCAAAAAATAAAACGCCTTACTATACATGGTCGTTTTTTCCCCAAAAATAAAACGCCTTACTATACATGGTCGTTTTTTCCCCAAAAATAAAACGCCCTTACTATACATGGTCGTTTTTTTTCCCAAAAATAAAACGCCTTACTATACATGGTCGTTTTTTTCCCAAAAATAAAACGCCCTTACTATACATGGTCGTTTTTTCCCAAAAATAAAACGCCTTACTATACATGGTCGTTTTTTCCCAAAAATAAAACGCCTTACTATACATGGTCGTTTTTTTCCCAAAAATAAAACGCCTTACTATACATGGTCGTTTTTTCCCAAAAATAAAACGCCTTACTATACATGGTCGTTTTTTCCCAAAAATAAAACGCCTTACTATACATGGTCGTTTTTTCCCAAAAATAAAACGCCTTACTATACATGGTCGTTTTTTTCCCAAAAATAAAACGCCTTACTATACATGGTCGTTTTTTCCAAAAATAAAACGCCTTACTATACATGGTCGTTTTTTTCCAAAAATAAAACGCCTTACTATACATGGTCGTTTTTTTCCAAAAATAAAACGCCTTACTATACATGGTCGTTTTTTTCCAAAAATAAAACGCCTTACTATACATGGTCGTTTTTTCCAAAAATAAAACGCCTTACTATACATGGTCGTTTTTTCCCAAAAATAAAACGCCTTACTATACATGGTCGTTTTTTCCCAAAAATAAAACGCCTTACTATACATGGTCGTTTTTTTCCCAAAAATAAAACGCCTTACTATACATGGTCGTTTTTTTCCCAAAAATAAAACGCCTTACTATACATGGTCGTTTTTTTCCCAAAAATAAAACGCCTTACTATACATGGTCGTTTTTTTCCCAAAAATAAAACGCCTTACTATACATGGTCGTTTTTTTCCAAAAATAAAACGCCTTACTATACATGGTCGTTTTTTCCCAAAAATAAAACGCCTTACTATACATGGTCGTTTTTTCCAAAAATAAAACGCCTTACTATACATGGTCGTTTTTTTCCAAAAATAAAACGCCTTACTATACATGGTCGTTTTTTTCCAAAAATAAAACGCCTTACTATACATGGTCGTTTTTTTCCCAAAAATAAAACGCCTTACTATACATGGTCGTTTTTTCCAAAAATAAAACGCCTTACTATACATGGTCGTTTTTTTCCCAAAAATAAAACGCCTTACTATACATGGTCGTTTTTTTCCCAAAAATAAAACGCCTTACTATACATGGTCGTTTTTTCCCAAAATTAAAACGCCTTACTATACATGGTCGTTTTTTCCAAAAAATTAAAAGCCTTACTATACATGGTCGTTTTTTTCCCAAAATAA
>NW_027520522.1:0-36023 GCF_051991245.1 Festucalex cinctus
CATGAAATTGCTTGGGCACCTGTTAATTTTTAAGATTTTGACACATTAAGCTCAAATGTACACAATTGCTGATTATGGCTGTCAAATCTAAACCAAACGCTGTGCACTCAAATCTTTTGCTGTATTTAGTTTATTTTGGCATCCGGATATTGATTCTAGCATGAAATTGCTTGGGCACCTGTTAATTTTTAAGATTTTGACACATTAAGCTCAAATGTACAATCATGCGCTAAAAACGCATTTAAAGCAATAAAAAGGTGATTATGGCTGTCAAACCTAAACCAAACGTTGTGCACTCAAATCTTTTGCTGTATTTAGTTTATTTTGGCATCCGGATGATGATTCTAGCATGAAATTGCTTGGGCACCTGTTAATTTTTAAGATTTTGACACATTCAGCTCAAATGTACACAATTGCTGATTATGGCTGTCAAATCTAAACCAAACGTTGTGCACTCAAATCTTTTGCTGTATTTAGTTTATTTTGGCATCCGGATGATGATTCTAGCATGAAATTGCTTGGGCACCTGTTAATTTTTAAGATTTTGACACATTCAGCTCAAATGTACAATCATGCGCTAAAAACGCATTTAAAGCAATAAAAAGGTGATTATGGCTGTCAAACCTAAACCAAACGTTGTGCACTCAAATCTTTTGCTGTATTTAGTTTATTTTGGCATCCGGATGATGATTCTAGCATGAAATTGCTTGGGCACCTGTTAATTTTTAAGATTTTGACACATTCAGCTCAAATGTACACAATTGCTGATTATGGCTGTCAAATCTAAACCAAACGTTGTGCACTCAAATCTTTTGCTGTATTTAGTTTATTTTGGCATCCGGATGATGATTCTAGCATGAAATTGCTTGGGCACCTGTTAATTTTTAAGATTTTGACACATTCAGCTCAAATGTACAATCATGCGCTAAAAACGCATTTAAAGCAATAAAAAGGTGATTATGGCTGTCAAACCTAAACCAAACGTTGTGCACTCAAATCTTTTGCTGTATTTAGTTTATTTTGGCATCCGGATGATGATTCTAGCATGAAATTGCTTGGGCACCTGTTAATTTTTAAGATTTTGACACATTCAGCTCAAATGTACACAATTGCTGATTATGGCTGTCAAATCTAAACCAAACGTTGTGCACTCAAATCTTTTGCTGTATTTAGTTTATTTTGGCATCCGGATGATGATTCTAGCATGAAATTGCTTGGGCACCTGTTAATTTTTAAGATTTTGACACATTCAGCTCAAATGTACAATCATGCGCTAAAAACGCATTTAAAGCAATAAAAAGGTGATTATGGCTGTCAAACCTAAACCAAACGTTGTGCACTCAAATCTTTTGCTGTATTTAGTTTATTTTGGCATCCGGATGATGATTCTAGCATGAAATTGCTTGGGCACCTGTTAATTTTTAAGATTTTGACACATTCAGCTCAAATGTACACAATTGCTGATTATGGCTGTCAAATCTAAACCAAACGTTGTGCACTCAAATCTTTTGCTGTATTTAGTTTATTTTGGCATCCGGATGATGATTCTAGCATGAAATTGCTTGGGCACCTGTTAATTTTTAAGATTTTGACACATTCAGCTCAAATGTACAATCATGCGCTAAAAACGCATTTAAAGCAATAAAAAGGTGATTATGGCTGTCAAACCTAAACCAAACGTTGTGCACTCAAATCTTTTGCTGTATTTAGTTTATTTTGGCTTCCGGATGATGATTCTAGCATGAAATTGCTTGGGCACCTGTTAATTTTTAAGATTTTGACACATTCAGCTCAAATGTACAATCATGCGCTAAAAACGCATTTAAAGCAATAAAAAGGTGATTATGGCTGTCAAACCTAAACCAAACGTTGTGCACTCAAATCTTTTGCTGTATTTAGTTTATTTTGGCATCCGGATATTGATTCTAGCATGAAATTGCTTGGGCACCTGTTAATTTTTAAGATTTTGACACATTCAGCTCAAATGTACACAATTGCTGATTATGGCTGTCAAATCTAAACCAAACGCTGTGCACTCAAATCTTTTGCTGTATTTAGTTTATTTTGGCATTCGGATGATGATTCTAGCATGAAATTGCTTGGGCACCTGTTAATTTTTAAGATTTTGACACATTCAGCTCAAATGTACAATCATGCGCTAAAAACGCATTTAAAGCAATAAAAAGGTGATTATGGCTGTCAAACCTAAACCAAACGTTGTGCACTCAAATCTTTTGTATTTAGTTTATTTTGGCTTCCGGATGATGATTCTAGCATGAAATTGCTTGGGCACCTGTTAATTTTTAAGATTTTGACACATTCAGCTCAAATGTACACAATTGCTGATTATGGCTGTCAAATCTAAACCAAACGCTGTGCACATCAAATCTTTTGCTGTATTTAGTTTATTTTGGCATCCGGATGATGATTCTAGCATGAAATTGCTTGGGCACCTGTTAATTTTTAAGATTTTGACACATTCAGCTCAAATGTACAATCATGCGCTAAAAACGCATTTAAAGCAATAAAAAGGTGATTATGGCTGTCAAACCTAAACCAAACGTTGTGCACTCAAATCTTTTGCTGTATTTAGTTTATTTTGGCATCCGGATGATGATTCTAGCATGAAATTGCTTGGGCACCTGTTAATTTTTAAGATTTTGACACATTCAGCTCAAATGTACACAATTGTTGATTATGGCTGTCAAATCTAAACCAAACGCTGTGCACTCAAATCTTTTGCTGTATTTAGTTTATTTTGGCATCCGGATGATGATTCTAGCATGAAATTGCTTGGGCACCTGTTAATTTTTAAGATTTTGACACATTCAGCTCAAATGTACAATCATGCGCTAAAAACGCATTTAAAGCAATAAAAAGGTGATTATGGCTGTCAAACCTAAACCAAACGTTGTGCACTCAAATCTTTTGCTGTATTTAGTTTATTTTGGCATCCGGATGATTGATTCTAGCATGAAATTGCTTGGGCACCTGTTAATTTTTAAGATTTTGACACATTCAGCTCAAATGTACACAATTGCTGATTATGGCTGTCAAATCTAAACCAAACGCTGTGCACTCAAATCTTTTGCTGTATTTAGTTTATTTTGGCATCCGGATGATGATTCTAGCATGAAATTGCTTGGGCACCTGTTAATTTTTAAGATTTTGACACATTCAGCTCAAATGTACAATCATGCGCTAAAAACGCATTTAAAGCAATAAAAAGGTGATTATGGCTGTCAAACCTAAACCAAACGTTGTGCACTCAAATCTTTTGCTGTATTTAGTTTATTTTGGCATCCGGATGATGATTCTAGCATGAAATTGCTTGGGCACCTGTTAATTTTTAAGATTTTGACACATTCAGCTCAAATGTACACAATTGCTGATTATGGCTGTCAAATCTAAACCAAACGTTGTGCACTCAAATCTTTTGCTGTATTTAGTTTATTTTGGCATCCGGATGATGATTCTAGCATGAAATTGCTTGGGCACCTGTTAATTTTTAAGATTTTGACACATTCAGCTCAAATGTACAATCATGCGCTAAAAACGCATTTAAAGCAATAAAAAGGTGATTATGGCTGTCAAACCTAAACCAAACGTTGTGCACTCAAATCTTTTGCTGTATTTAGTTTAATTTGGCATCCGGATGATGATTCTAGCATGAAATTGCTTGGGCACCTGTTAATTTTTAAGATTTTGACACATTCAGCTCAAATGTACACAATTGCTGATTATGGCTGTCAAATCTAAACCAAACGTTGTGCACTCAAATCTTTTGCTGTATTTAGTTTATTTTGGCATCCGGATGATGATTCTAGCATGAAATTGCTTGGGCACCTGTTAATTTTAAGATTTTGACACATTCAGCTCAAATGTACAATCATGCGCTAAAAACGCATTTAAAGCAATAAAAAGGTGATTATGGCTGTCAAACCTAAACCAAACGTTGTGCACTCAAATCTTTTGCTGTATTTAGTTTATTTTGGCATCCGGATGATGATTCTAGCATGAAATTGCTTGGGCACCTGTTAATTTTTAAGATTTTGACACATTCAGCTCAAATGTACACAATTGCTGATTATGGCTGTCAAATCTAAACCAAACGTTGTGCACTCAAATCTTTTGCTGTATTTAGTTTATTTTGGCATCCGGATGATGATTCTAGCATGAAATTGCTTGGGCACCTGTTAATTTTTAAGATTTTGACACATTCAGCTCAAATGTACAATCATGCGCTAAAAACGCATTTAAAGCAATAAAAAGGTGATTATGGCTGTCAAACCTAAACCAAACGTTGTGCACTCAAATCTTTTGCTGTATTTAGTTTATTTTGGCATCCGGATATTGATTCTAGCATGAAATTGCTTGGGCACCTGTTAATTTTTAAGATTTTGACACATTAAGCTCAAATGTACACAATTGCTGATTATGGCTGTCAAATCTAAACCAAACGCTGTGCACTCAAATCTTTTGCTGTATTTAGTTTATTTTGGCATCCGGATATTGATTCTAGCATGAAATTGCTTGGGCACCTGTTAATTTTTAAGATTTTGACACATTCAGCTCAAATGTACACAATTGCTGATTATGGCTGTCAAATCTAAACCAAACGTTGTGCACTCAAATCTTTTGCTGTATTTAGTTTATTTTGGCATCCGGATGATGATTCTAGCATGAAATTGCTTGGGCACCTGTTAATTTTTTAAGATTTTGACACATTCAGCTCAAATGTACAATCATGCGCTAAAAACGCATTTAAAGCAATAAAAAGGTGATTATGGCTGTCAAACCTAAACCAAACGTTGTGCACTCAAATCTTTTGCTGTATTTAGTTTATTTTGGCATCCGGATGATGATTCTAGCATGAAATTGCTTGGGCACCTGTTAATTTTTAAGATTTTGACACATTCAGCTCAAATGTACACAATTGCTGATTATGGCTGTCAAATCTAAACCAAACGTTGTGCACTCAAATCTTTTGCTGTATTTAGTTTATTTTGGCATCCGGATGATGATTCTAGCATGAAATTGCTTGGGCACCTGTTAATTTTTAAGATTTTGACACATTCAGCTCAAATGTACACAATTGCTGATTATGGCTGTCAAATCTAAACCAAACGTTGTGCACTCAAATCTTTTGCTGTATTTAGTTTATTTTGGCATCCGGATGATGATTCTAGCATGAAATTGCTTGGGCACCTGTTAATTTTTAAGATTTTGACACATTCAGCTCAAATGTACAATCATGCGCTAAAAAACGCATTTAAAGCAATAAAAAGGTGATTATGGCTGTCAAACCTAAACCAAACGTTGTGCACTCAAATCTTTTGCTGTATTTAGTTTATTTTGGCATCCGGATATTGATTCTAGCATGAAATTGCTTGGGCACCTGTTAATTTTTAAGATTTTGACACATTAAGCTCAAATGTACACAATTGCTGATTATGGCTGTCAAATCTAAACCAAACGCTGTGCACTCAAATCTTTTGCTGTATTTAGTTTATTTTGGCATCCGGATATTGATTCTAGCATGAAATTGCTGGGCACCTGTTAATTTTTAAGATTTTGACACATTCAGCTCAAATGTACACAATTGCTGATTATGGCTGTCAAATCTAAACCAAACGTTGTGCACTCAAATCTTTTGCTGTATTTAGTTTATTTTGGCATCCGGATGATGATTCTAGCATGAAATTGCTTGGGCACCTGTTAATTTTTAAGATTTTGACACATTCAGCTCAAATGTACAATCATGCGCTAAAAACGCATTTAAAGCAATAAAAAGGTGATTATGGCTGTCAAACCTAAACCAAACGTTGTGCACTCAAATCTTTTGCTGTATTTAGTTTATTTTGGCATCCGGATGATGATTCTAGCATGAAATTGCTTGGGCACCTGTTAATTTTTAAGATTTTGACACATTCAGCTCAAATGTACACAATTGCTGATTATGGCTGTCAAATCTAAACCAAACGTTGTGCACTCAAATCTTTTGCTGTATTTAGTTTATTTTGGCATCCGGATGATGATTCTAGCATGAAATTGCTTGGGCACCTGTTAATTTTTAAGATTTTGACACATTCAGCTCAAATGTACAATCATGCGCTAAAAACGCATTTAAAGCAATAAAAGGTGATTATGGCTGTCAAACCTAAACCAAACGTTGTGCACTCAAATCTTTTGCTGTATTTAGTTTATTTTGGCATCCGGATGATGATTCTAGCATGAAATTGCTTGGGCACCTGTTAATTTTTAAGATTTTGACACATTCAGCTCAAATGTACACAATTGCTGATTATGGCTGTCAAATCTAAACCAAACGTTGTGCACTCAAATCTTTTGCTGTATTTAGTTTATTTTGGCATCCGGATGATGATTCTAGCATGAAATTGCTTGGGCACCTGTTAATTTTTAAGATTTTGACACATTCAGCTCAAATGTACAATCATGCGCTAAAAACGCATTTAAAGCAATAAAAAGGTGATTATGGCTGTCAAACCTAAACCAAACGTTGTGCACTCAAATCTTTTGCTGTATTTAGTTTATTTTGGCATCCGGATGATGATTCTAGCATGAAATTGCTTGGGCACCTGTTAATTTTTAAGATTTTGACACATTCAGCTCAAATGTACACAATTGCTGATTATGGCTGTCAAATCTAAACCAAACGTTGTGCACTCAAATCTTTTGCTGTATTTAGTTTATTTTGGCATCCGGATGATGATTCTAGCATGAAATTGCTTGGGCACCTGTTAATTTTTAAGATTTTGACACATTCAGCTCAAATGTACAATCATGCGCTAAAAACGCATTTAAAGCAATAAAAAGGTGATTATGGCTGTCAAACCTAAACCAAACGTTGTGCACTCAAATCTTTTGCTGTATTTAGTTTATTTTGGCATCCGGATGATGATTCTAGCATGAAATTGCTTGGGCACCTGTTAATTTTTAAGATTTTGACACATTCAGCTCAAATGTACACAATTGCTGATTATGGCTGTCAAATCTAAACCAAACGTTGTGCACTCAAATCTTTTGCTGTATTTAGTTTATTTTGGCATCCGGATGATGATTCTAGCATGAAATTGCTTGGGCACCTGTTAATTTTTAAGATTTTGACACATTCAGCTCAAATGTACAATCATGCGCTAAAAACGCATTTAAAGCAATAAAAAGGTGATTATGGCTGTCAAACCTAAACCAAACGTTGTGCACTCAAATCTTTTGCTGTATTTAGTTTATTTTGGCTTCCGGATGATGATTCTAGCATGAAATTGCTTGGGCACCTGTTAATTTTTAAGATTTTGACACATTCAGCTCAAATGTACAATCATGCGCTAAAAACGCATTTAAAGCAATAAAAAGGTGATTATGGCTGTCAAACCTAAACCAAACGTTGTGCACTCAAATCTTTTGCTGTATTTAGTTTATTTTGGCATCCGGATATTGATTCTAGCATGAAATTGCTTGGGCACCTGTTAATTTTTAAGATTTTGACACATTCAGCTCAAATGTACACAATTGCTGATTATGGCTGTCAAATCTAAACCAAACGCTGTGCACTCAAATCTTTTGCTGTATTTAGTTTATTTTGGCATTCGGATGATGATTCTAGCATGAAATTGCTTGGGCACCTGTTAATTTTTAAGATTTTGACACATTCAGCTCAAATGTACAATCATGCGCTAAAAACGCATTTAAAGCAATAAAAAGGTGATTATGGCTGTCAAACCTAAACCAAACGTTGTGCACTCAAATCTTTTGCTGTATTTAGTTTATTTTGGCTTCCGGATGATGATTCTAGCATGAAATTGCTTGGGCACCTGTTAATTTTTAAGATTTTGACACATTCAGCTCAAATGTACACAATTGCTGATTATGGCTGTCAAATCTAAACCAAACGCTGTGCACTCAAATCTTTTGCTGTATTTAGTTTATTTTGGCATCCGGATGATGATTCTAGCATGAAATTGCTTGGGCACCTGTTAATTTTTAAGATTTTGACACATTCAGCTCAAATGTACAATCATGCGCTAAAAACGCATTTAAAGCAATAAAAAGGTGATTATGGCTGTCAAACCTAAACCAAACGTTGTGCACTCAAATCTTTTGCTGTATTTAGTTTATTTTGGCATCCGGATGATGATTCTAGCATGAAATTGCTTGGGCACCTGTTAATTTTTAAGATTTTGACACATTCAGCTCAAATGTACACAATTGTTGATTATGGCTGTCAAATCTAAACCAAACGTTGTGCACTCAAATCTTTTGCTGTATTTAGTTTATTTTGGCATCCGGATGATGATTCTAGCATGAAATTGCTTGGGCACCTGTTAATTTTTAAGATTTTGACACATTCAGCTCAAATGTACAATCATGCGCTAAAAACGCATTTAAAGCAATAAAAAGGTGATTATGGCTGTCAAACCTAAACCAAACGTTGTGCACTCAAATCTTTTGCTGTATTTAGTTTATTTTGGCATCCGGATATTGATTCTAGCATGAAATTGCTTGGGCACCTGTTAATTTTTAAGATTTTGACACATTCAGCTCAAATGTACACAATTGCTGATTATGGCTGTCAAATCTAAACCAAACGCTGTGCACTCAAATCTTTTGCTGTATTTAGTTTATTTTGGCATCCGGATGATGATTCTAGCATGAAATTGCTTGGGCACCTGTTAATTTTTAAGATTTTGACACATTCAGCTCAAATGTACAATCATGCGCTAAAAACGCATTTAAAGCAATAAAAAGGTGATTATGGCTGTCAAACCTAAACCAAACGTTGTGCACTCAAATCTTTTGCTGTATTTAGTTTATTTTGGCATCCGGATGATGATTCTAGCATGAAATTGCTTGGGCACCTGTTAATTTTTAAGATTTTGACACATTCAGCTCAAATGTACACAATTGCTGATTATGGCTGTCAAATCTAAACCAAACGTTGTGCACTCAAATCTTTTGCTGTATTTAGTTTATTTTGGCATCCGGATGATGATTCTAGCATGAAATTGCTTGGGCACCTGTTAATTTTTAAGATTTTGACACATTCAGCTCAAATGTACAATCATGCGCTAAAAACGCATTTAAAGCAATAAAAAGGTGATTATGGCTGTCAAACCTAAACCAAACGTTGTGCACTCAAATCTTTTGCTGTATTTAGTTTAATTTGGCATCCGGATGATGATTCTAGCATGAAATTGCTTGGGCACCTGTTAATTTTTAAGATTTTGACACATTCAGCTCAAATGTACACAATTGCTGATTATGGCTGTCAAATCTAAACCAAACGTTGTGCACTCAAATCTTTTGCTGTATTTAGTTTATTTTGGCATCCGGATGATGATTCTAGCATGAAATTGCTTGGGCACCTGTTAATTTTTAAGATTTTGACACATTCAGCTCAAATGTACAATCATGCGCTAAAAACGCATTTAAAGCAATAAAAAGGTGATTATGGCTGTCAAACCTAAACCAAACGTTGTGCACTCAAATCTTTTGCTGTATTTAGTTTATTTTGGCATCCGGATGATGATTCTAGCATGAAATTGCTTGGGCACCTGTTAATTTTTAAGATTTTGACACATTCAGCTCAAATGTACACAATTGCTGATTATGGCTGTCAAATCTAAACCAAACGTTGTGCACTCAAATCTTTTGCTGTATTTAGTTTATTTTGGCATCCGGATGATGATTCTAGCATGAAATTGCTTGGGCACCTGTTAATTTTTAAGATTTTGACACATTCAGCTCAAATGTACAATCATGCGCTAAAAACGCATTTAAAGCAATAAAAAGGTGATTATGGCTGTCAAACCTAAACCAAACGTTGTGCACTCAAATCTTTTGCTGTATTTAGTTTATTTTGGCATCCGGATATTGATTCTAGCATGAAATTGCTTGGGCACCTGTTAATTTTTAAGATTTTGACACATTAAGCTCAAATGTACACAATTGCTGATTATGGCTGTCAAATCTAAACCAAACGCTGTGCACTCAAATCTTTTGCTGTATTTAGTTTATTTTGGCATCCGGATATTGATTCTAGCATGAAATTGCTTGGGCACCTGTTAATTTTTAAGATTTTGACACATTCAGCTCAAATGTACACAATTGCTGATTATGGCTGTCAAATCTAAACCAAACGTTGTGCACTCAAATCTTTTGCTGTATTTAGTTTATTTTGGCATCCGGATGATGATTCTAGCATGAAATTGCTTGGGCACCTGTTAATTTTTAAGATTTTGACACATTCAGCTCAAATGTACAATCATGCGCTAAAAACGCATTTAAAGCAATAAAAAGGTGATTATGGCTGTCAAACCTAAACCAAACGTTGTGCACTCAAATCTTTTGCTGTATTTAGTTTATTTTGGCATCCGGATGATGATTCTAGCATGAAATTGCTTGGGCACCTGTTAATTTTTAAGATTTTGACACATTCAGCTCAAATGTACACAATTGCTGATTATGGCTGTCAAATCTAAACCAAACGTTGTGCACTCAAATCTTTTGCTGTATTTAGTTTATTTTGGCATCCGGATGATGATTCTAGCATGAAATTGCTTGGGCACCTGTTAATTTTTAAGATTTTGACACATTCAGCTCAAATGTACACAATTGCTGATTATGGCTGTCAAATCTAAACCAAACGTTGTGCACTCAAATCTTTTGCTGTATTTAGTTTATTTTGGCATCCGGATGATGATTCTAGCATGAAATTGCTTGGGCACCTGTTAATTTTTAAGATTTTGACACATTCAGCTCAAATGTACAATCATGCGCTAAAAACGCATTTAAAGCAATAAAAAGGTGATTATGGCTGTCAAACCTAAACCAAACGTTGTGCACTCAAATCTTTTGCTGTATTTAGTTTATTTTGGCATCCGGATGATGATTCTAGCATGAAATTGCTTGGGCACCTGTTAATTTTTAAGATTTTGACACATTCAGCTCAAATGTACACAATTGCTGATTATGGCTGTCAAATCTAAACCAAACGTTGTGCACTCAAATCTTTTGCTGTATTTAGTTTATTTTGGCATCCGGATGATGATTCTAGCATGAAATTGCTTGGGCACCTGTTAATTTTTAAGATTTTGACACATTCAGCTCAAATGTACAATCATGCGCTAAAAACGCATTTAAAGCAATAAAAAGGTGATTATGGCTGTCAAACCTAAACCAAACGTTGTGCACTCAAATCTTTTGCTGTATTTAGTTTATTTTGGCATCCGGATGATGATTCTAGCATGAAATTGCTTGGGCACCTGTTAATTTTTAAGATTTTGACACATTCAGCTCAAATGTACACAATTGCTGATTATGGCTGTCAAATCTAAACCAAACGTTGTGCACTCAAATCTTTTGCTGTATTTAGTTTATTTTGGCATCCGGATGATGATTCTAGCATGAAATTGCTTGGGCACCTGTTAATTTTTAAGATTTTGACACATTCAGCTCAAATGTACAATCATGCGCTAAAAACGCATTTAAAGCAATAAAAAGGTGATTATGGCTGTCAAACCTAAACCAAACGTTGTGCACTCAAATCTTTTGCTGTATTTAGTTTATTTTGGCTTCCGGATGATGATTCTAGCATGAAATTGCTTGGGCACCTGTTAATTTTTAAGATTTTGACACATTCAGCTCAAATGTACAATCATGCGCTAAAAACGCATTGAAAGCAATAAAAAGGTGATTATGGCTGTCAAACCTAAACCAAACGTTGTGCACTCAAATCTTTTGCTGTATTTAGTTTATTTTGGCATCCGGATATTGATTCTAGCATGAAATTGCTTGGGCACCTGTTAATTTTTAAGATTTTGACACATTCAGCTCAAATGTACACAATTGCTGATTATGGCTGTCAAATCTAAACCAAACGCTGTGCACTCAAATCTTTTGCTGTATTTAGTTTATTTTGGCATTCGGATGATGATTCTAGCATGAAATTGCTTGGGCACCTGTTAATTTTTAAGATTTTGACACATTCAGCTCAAATGTACAATCATGCGCTAAAAACGCATTTAAAGCAATAAAAAGGTGATTATGGCTGTCAAACCTAAACCAAACGTTGTGCACTCAAATCTTTTGCTGTATTTAGTTTATTTTGGCTTCCGGATGATGATTCTAGCATGAAATTGCTTGGGCACCTGTTAATTTTTAAGATTTTGACACATTCAGCTCAAATGTACACAATTGCTGATTATGGCTGTCAAATCTAAACCAAACGCTGTGCACTCAAATCTTTTGCTGTATTTAGTTTATTTTGGCATCCGGATGATGATTCTAGCATGAAATTGCTTGGGCACCTGTTAATTTTTAAGATTTTGACACATTCAGCTCAAATGTACAATCATGCGCTAAAAACGCATTTAAAGCAATAAAAAGGTGATTATGGCTGTCAAACCTAAACCAAACGTTGTGCACTCAAATCTTTTGCTGTATTTAGTTTATTTTGGCATCCGGATGATGATTCTAGCATGAAATTGCTTGGGCACCTGTTAATTTTTAAGATTTTGACACATTCAGCTCAAATGTACACAATTGTTGATTATGGCTGTCAAATCTAAACCAAACGTTGTGCACTCAAATCTTTTGCTGTATTTAGTTTATTTTGGCATCCGGATGATGATTCTAGCATGAAATTGCTTGGGCACCTGTTAATTTTTAAGATTTTGACACATTCAGCTCAAATGTACAATCATGCGCTAAAAACGCATTTAAAGCAATAAAAAGGTGATTATGGCTGTCAAACCTAAACCAAACGTTGTGCACTCAAATCTTTTGCTGTATTTAGTTTATTTTGGCATCCGGATGATGATTCTAGCATGAAATTGCTTGGGCACCTGTTAATTTTTAAGATTTTGACACATTCAGCTCAAATGTACACAATTGCTGATTATGGCTGTCAAATCTAAACCAAACGTTGTGCACTCAAATCTTTTGCTGTATTTAGTTTATTTTGGCATCCGGATGATGATTCTAGCATGAAATTGCTTGGGCACCTGTTAATTTTTAAGATTTTGACACATTCAGCTCAAATGTACAATCATGCGCTAAAAACGCATTTAAAGCAATAAAAAGGTGATTATGGCTGTCAAACCTAAACCAAACGTTGTGCACTCAAATCTTTTGCTGTATTTAGTTTATTTTGGCATCCGGATGATGATTCTAGCATGAAATTGCTTGGGCACCTGTTAATTTTTAAGATTTTGACACATTCAGCTCAAATGTACACAATTGCTGATTATGGCTGTCAAATCTAAACCAAACGTTGTGCACTCAAATCTTTTGCTGTATTTAGTTTATTTTGGCATCCGGATGATGATTCTAGCATGAAATTGCTTGGGCACCTGTTAATTTTTAAGATTTTGACACATTCAGCTCAAATGTACAATCATGCGCTAAAAACGCATTTAAAGCAATAAAAAGGTGATTATGGCTGTCAAACCTAAACCAAACGTTGTGCACTCAAATCTTTTGCTGTATTTAGTTTATTTTGGCATCCGGATATTGATTCTAGCATGAAATTGCTTGGGCACCTGTTAATTTTTAAGATTTTGACACATTCAGCTCAAATGTACACAATTGCTGATTATGGCTGTCAAATCTAAACCAAACGCTGTGCACTCAAATCTTTTGCTGTATTTAGTTTATTTTGGCATCCGGATGATGATTCTAGCATGAAATTGCTTGGGCACCTGTTAATTTTTAAGATTTTGACACATTCAGCTCAAATGTACAATCATGCGCTAAAAACGCATTTAAAGCAATAAAAAGGTGATTATGGCTGTCAAACCTAAACCAAACGTTGTGCACTCAAATCTTTTGCTGTATTTAGTTTATTTTGGCATCCGGATGATGATTCTAGCATGAAATTGCTTGGGCACCTGTTAATTTTTAAGATTTTGACACATTCAGCTCAAATGTACACAATTGCTGATTATGGCTGTCAAATCTAAACCAAACGTTGTGCACTCAAATCTTTTGCTGTATTTAGTTTATTTTGGCATCCGGATGATGATTCTAGCATGAAATTGCTTGGGCACCTGTTAATTTTTAAGATTTTGACACATTCAGCTCAAATGTACAATCATGCGCTAAAAACGCATTTAAAGCAATAAAAAGGTGATTATGGCTGTCAAACCTAAACCAAACGTTGTGCACTCAAATCTTTTGCTGTATTTAGTTTAATTTGGCATCCGGATGATGATTCTAGCATGAAATTGCTTGGGCACCTGTTAATTTTTAAGATTTTGACACATTCAGCTCAAATGTACACAATTGCTGATTATGGCTGTCAAATCTAAACCAAACGTTGTGCACTCAAATCTTTTGCTGTATTTAGTTTATTTTGGCATCCGGATGATGATTCTAGCATGAAATTGCTTGGGCACCTGTTAATTTTTAAGATTTTGACACATTCAGCTCAAATGTACAATCATGCGCTAAAAACGCATTTAAAGCAATAAAAAGGTGATTATGGCTGTCAAACCTAAACCAAACGTTGTGCACTCAAATCTTTTGCTGTATTTAGTTTATTTTGGCATCCGGATGATGATTCTAGCATGAAATTGCTTGGGCACCTGTTAATTTTTAAGATTTTGACACATTCAGCTCAAATGTACACAATTGCTGATTATGGCTGTCAAATCTAAACCAAACGTTGTGCACTCAAATCTTTTGCTGTATTTAGTTTATTTTGGCATCCGGATGATGATTCTAGCATGAAATTGCTTGGGCACCTGTTAATTTTTAAGATTTTGACACATTCAGCTCAAATGTACAATCATGCGCTAAAAACGCATTTAAAGCAATAAAAAGGTGATTATGGCTGTCAAACCTAAACCAAACGTTGTGCACTCAAATCTTTTGCTGTATTTAGTTTATTTTGGCATCCGGATATTGATTCTAGCATGAAATTGCTTGGGCACCTGTTAATTTTTAAGATTTTGACACATTAAGCTCAAATGTACACAATTGCTGATTATGGCTGTCAAATCTAAACCAAACGCTGTGCACTCAAATCTTTTGCTGTATTTAGTTTATTTTGGCATCCGGATATTGATTCTAGCATGAAATTGCTTGGGCACCTGTTAATTTTTAAGATTTTGACACATTCAGCTCAAATGTACACAATTGCTGATTATGGCTGTCAAATCTAAACCAAACGTTGTGCACTCAAATCTTTTGCTGTATTTAGTTTATTTTGGCATCCGGATGATGATTCTAGCATGAAATTGCTTGGGCACCTGTTAATTTTTAAGATTTTGACACATTCAGCTCAAATGTACACAATTGCTGATTATGGCTGTCAAATCTAAACCAAACGTTGTGCACTCAAATCTTTTGCTGTATTTAGTTTATTTTGGCATCCGGATGATGATTCTAGCATGAAATTGCTTGGGCACCTGTTAATTTTTAAGATTTTGACACATTCAGCTCAAATGTACAATCATGCGCTAAAAACGCATTTAAAGCAATAAAAAGGTGATTATGGCTGTCAAACCTAAACCAAACGTTGTGCACTCAAATCTTTTGCTGTATTTAGTTTATTTTGGCATCCGGATGATGATTCTAGCATGAAATTGCTTGGGCACCTGTTAATTTTTAAGATTTTGACACATTCAGCTCAAATGTACACAATTGCTGATTATGGCTGTCAAATCTAAACCAAACGTTGTGCACTCAAATCTTTTGCTGTATTTAGTTTATTTTGGCATCCGGATGATGATTCTAGCATGAAATTGCTTGGGCACCTGTTAATTTTTAAGATTTTGACACATTCAGCTCAAATGTACAATCATGCGCTAAAAACGCATTTAAAGCAATAAAAAGGTGATTATGGCTGTCAAACCTAAACCAAACGTTGTGCACTCAAATCTTTTGCTGTATTTAGTTTATTTTGGCATCCGGATGATGATTCTAGCATGAAATTGCTTGGGCACCTGTTAATTTTTAAGATTTTGACACATTCAGCTCAAATGTACACAATTGCTGATTATGGCTGTCAAATCTAAACCAAACGTTGTGCACTCAAATCTTTTGCTGTATTTAGTTTATTTTGGCATCCGGATGATGATTCTAGCATGAAATTGCTTGGGCACCTGTTAATTTTTAAGATTTTGACACATTCAGCTCAAATGTACAATCATGCGCTAAAAACGCATTTAAAGCAATAAAAAGGTGATTATGGCTGTCAAACCTAAACCAAACGTTGTGCACTCAAATCTTTTGCTGTATTTAGTTTATTTTGGCATCCGGATATTGATTCTAGCATGAAATTGCTTGGGCACCTGTTAATTTTTAAGATTTTGACACATTCAGCTCAAATGTACACAATTGCTGATTATGGCTGTCAAATCTAAACCAAACGCTGTGCACTCAAATCTTTTGCTGTATTTAGTTTATTTTGGCATCCGGATGATGATTCTAGCATGAAATTGCTTGGGCACCTGTTAATTTTTAAGATTTTGACACATTCAGCTCAAATGTACAATCATGCGCTAAAAACGCATTTAAAGCAATAAAAAGGTGATTATGGCTGTCAAACCTAAACCAAACGTTGTGCACTCAAATCTTTTGCTGTATTTAGTTTATTTTGGCATCCGGATGATGATTCTAGCATGAAATTGCTTGGGCACCTGTTAATTTTTAAGATTTTGACACATTCAGCTCAAATGTACACAATTGCTGATTATGGCTGTCAAATCTAAACCAAACGTTGTGCACTCAAATCTTTTGCTGTATTTAGTTTATTTTGGCATCCGGATGATGATTCTAGCATGAAATTGCTTGGGCACCTGTTAATTTTTAAGATTTTGACACATTCAGCTCAAATGTACAATCATGCGCTAAAAACGCATTTAAAGCAATAAAAAGGTGATTATGGCTGTCAAACCTAAACCAAACGTTGTGCACTCAAATCTTTTGCTGTATTTAGTTTATTTTGGCATCCGGATGATGATTCTAGCATGAAATTGCTTGGGCACCTGTTAATTTTTAAGATTTTGACACATTCAGCTCAAATGTACACAATTGTTGATTATGGCTGTCAAATCTAAACCAAACGTTGTGCACTCAAATCTTTTGCTGTATTTAGTTTATTTTGGCATCCGGATGATGATTCTAGCATGAAATTGCTTGGGCACCTGTTAATTTTTAAGATTTTGACACATTCAGCTCAAATGTACACAATTGCTGATTATGGCTGTCAAATCTAAACCAAACGTTGTGCACTCAAATCTTTTGCTGTATTTAGTTTATTTTGGCATCCGGATGATGATTCTAGCATGAAATTGCTTGGGCACCTGTTAATTTTTAAGATTTTGACACATTCAGCTCAAATGTACAATCATGCGCTAAAAACGCATTTAAAGCAATAAAAAGGTGATTATGGCTGTCAAACCTAAACCAAACGTTGTGCACTCAAATCTTTTGCTGTATTTAGTTTATTTTGGCATCCGGATGATGATTCTAGCATGAAATTGCTTGGGCACCTGTTAATTTTTAAGATTTTGACACATTCAGCTCAAATGTACACAATTGCTGATTATGGCTGTCAAATCTAAACCAAACGTTGTGCACTCAAATCTTTTGCTGTATTTAGTTTATTTTGGCATCCGGATGATGATTCTAGCATGAAATTGCTTGGGCACCTGTTAATTTTTAAGATTTTGACACATTCAGCTCAAATGTACACAATAGGTCGCTTGCACATGTCGTCACTTCCGCCTCGGATTTCTCGTAGTCGCCATGCTGGGTGGCCTCCATTTACGTAGCGATTCGGTCTAACACGTATCTATCACGTTTGTTTTCTGCGTTTAAAATGGTACATTGTTGCTGTATCGTTGGCTGTTCGAACAAAGCCAAGGGGGAAAATGGTCGGTCTTTTTTCCGAATTCCGAAAATAATTAGGAACCAGGGCCTGGAGACAGAGGAGTGCGGACTCCGGAGGGAAGTCGTTACTTTGGGCTCGTGTGTGCAGCGATCACTTTGTGAGCGGTAAGCTTGTTTACCTTTATTTAATGCATGAGGATTAATAACGTTTCGACCGCCCATATATGGGCAAGTTGCTTATGTTTTGGATTCATGAGCAAGCAAGTTCGGTAGTACAAGCTGGCTAGCGGACGTTAGCCGAAAGCTAACATCGAACATTTTCACCCAAGTAGTGCCAGTGCAAAGTGTTTACTGCTGAAATTGGATTGATTAGTCTTGGGCTTTTAATGCAGATAACATGTTTTTTGGTGGCAAAATGTAAACTTGGAAAAAAAAGAGACAGAAGGGGCTGATGCAAGAAAACAGACCCCCGGGGGTGATGCAAGAAAACAGACCCCCGGTAGCCTACACATCATGCTAAAGAACTTATTCACGGCCACCCTACTGCGGTAAAATAACCAGGCTTTCCATATTTTATTTGTTTATATATTTGTTTATTTTAACAGGTCGCCCTGCGCCCGTTTTTCTGTCCAATCATCCCGACTGGGCTCCAACATTAAAGTTGGGTCCCAAGTTACATCTATGTCTCAGCCCAGTCGGTGCCAAGATATGAACGTGCACAGGAGAGACAAGCAAAGAAAAGACGACTCGAAGTGGCAGAGATTGTTGCAGTTATGCAGCCAGATGGCTCCAGTAACCTGTACTCTCAAGTACTGCTGACATCATTGACTCTGGTATGCCACTCAGAATTCATTACATGATATATTGTATGCATGAGTGAATGTATGTGTTTGTTTGTGTGTGTACACGCACCTTATATTTTAGAGACATTTGGAAGTGTTTATAGAAATAAGTATTTGCCTGTAGCAATGTTCATACATTAAAAAATGCAACAAAATGTGTACATTTCTTTTACACTGACAAAAAAACTAACTACTTTACTATATTAAACCTATTACTGGTACCGTATTTTTTTGTGATTTTTTTTCTTTATTTTTTTCTTTAGGGATCTCATGCCACACCGACTTGATTGCCAATGACATGATGGAAACGAAGGCGAGCATCAAAGCATTGGAGGAGGACAACATGCGACTGTTTGTTTGGCGCTAATAAAGGCAGCGTTTATACAAATTCTATTGTTGGGTTTGTTTACAAAGTTATACATAATACAAATGACAGGATTTGACTCAATGTGCAATATGGTCCCTCTTAAAGTAATGGCATAAATCTCTATTATTTCTAAAAGCACAAAAAATGAAGTGAATAATGATTAGATGTAGTAATTTCAGGGTTAAAAATTGAACTGTTAATTAATGTAGTTTATTTTAGCACAGGTGCCTACCATCCTGATGACGGTATGATGTAATGTTGATGGGGTACGCAATGACTTTCATTATGCTATGTACAGAGGAAAAAGTTGCTCTCTTTTAAATGTGTTTAATGTAAGACAAGTACCAGTACTGTGTTACAGTTTTCCCAATAATCCTTGTTTCACACTTGTCACAAAACCACTGTCCTTTTGGCAGTCTAGATTGGCACACTTCAAGTGATATCATTTGATTTTACAATCTGCTGCAGCACAAAAAACTACTTTATTCCGCATCTTTGAAGTACATGAGCAAGTGGTAGGTGACAGCGGCTGAGCAGGAACACTGGAAGTCAACTGCTGATCTAGTAAATGCTCTCCCGAGCAGTTCAGGTAAGGAGGGGATTTTGGGGGAAAAAAACTCTTGGCTTTTCCAACTGGCCAAAACGAGCGATCTGGGTGGACTCGCTCAATCACACTTTGTCCACACCACAAAGTCGCAGAAGTCCGTCCAGTTAAACTCATCTGTGCCTGAATCTGAAAATATTACAAACATTGTAATGAAAATATGAAACATAGAATTAAATAAGAAACTACAAAAAGTAAAGCCATACATACCTGGTAATACTATTGGTGTTGTCGTGACAAGTGATGGGAATTGTTGCCATCTGGCACCAGACAGAAATTGGGTGTTGTGACAGCCTCCTTAACCGTGAGATCATAAGAAAAGCTGTCAGTATGCTCAGTAGTTACCATGAACACGTTTTATTGTACTGGAAACTGAAACTAAAAATACGTCCTCCGAGAGTGGTTAACCTTAACCATTTAGAATAAGTTGATTAAGTAACATGTAACTAGTGAAAGGGTAGCATTAAATTTAATTAAGCCACGGGGAGGCTGTGCAGTTACTTTTTATTCTTATACGCTCTGCCATATTTGCCTGTTATAAAATTATTAGAAAAACCACATCAGGTAAAGCCAGCTGTGCATGTAAACACAATGATAACAGGAAGCCTGAGAACAAATCAACATTTTTGTGTGCAGAATTACCAACACCATGTGGTTTACTTACGTGCAACAGCAACCGTTTCTTCTGATGCGATGTTAAAGTTTACACTCTGTATCCACCCGCTTACAAAATAATTGTAAGCCTCCAGGGATTTGTTGGCGTGTTATGGAGCATGTTGTCAACACGAGGTAGGGAAAGATGTCCAGAGATGTCACATTTGGCCAGCAAGCTTTCTCCGTCAAAAAAAAAAATCACCCTTGGTCAGGACGTAATTAGGATCAATCCCGCCACACAGAGACACCTTCTGCCTGTATCGTTGTTTTTGATCTTCCGGTAAATCGTGAAAATACTGCGAAAATTACATCAGGTTGATAAGCTCTACCGTGTAACTCGCGAGTGTACCTTGTGAACCGGCGGACACCCAATATGGCGCCCGAAGGAAAAACTCCCATGATGCATTACGATGTGCAAGCGACCTATTGCTGATTATGGCTGTCAAATCTAAACCAAACGTTGTGCACTCAAATCTTTTGCTGTATTTAGTTTATTTTGGCATCCGGATGATGATTCTAGCATGAAATTGCTTGGGCACCTGTTAATTTTTAAGATTTTGAC
Organism: Festucalex cinctus; assembly: GCF_051991245.1. NCBI lineage: Eukaryota > Metazoa > Chordata > Actinopteri > Syngnathiformes > Syngnathidae > Festucalex > Festucalex cinctus. Next base: position 20,886 of record NW_027520522.1, read on the forward strand.
ACATTCAGCTCAAATGTACAATCATGCGCTAAAAACGCATTTAAAGCAATAAAAAGGTGATTATGGCTGTCAAACCTAAACCAAACGTTGTGCACTCAAATCTTTTGCTGTATTTAGTTTATTTTGGCATCCGGATGATGATTCTAGCATGAAATTGCTTGGGCACCTGTTAATTTTTAAGATTTTGACACATTCAGCTCAAATGTACACAATTGCTGATTATGGCTGTCAAATCTAAACCAAACGTTGTGCACTCAAATCTTTTGCTGTATTTAGTTTATTTTGGCATCCGGATGATGATTCTAGCATGAAATTGCTTGGGCACCTGTTAATTTTTAAGATTTTGACACATTCAGCTCAAATGTACAATCATGCGCTAAAAACGCATTTAAAGCAATAAAAAGGTGATTATGGCTGTCAAACCTAAACCAAACGTTGTGCACTCAAATCTTTTGCTGTATTTAGTTTATTTTGGCATCCGGATGATGATTCTAGCATGAAATTGCTTGGGCACCTGTTAATTTTTAAGATTTTGACACATTCAGCTCAAATGTACAATCATGCGCTAAAAACGCATTTAAAGCAATAAAAAGGTGATTATGGCTGTCAAACCTAAACCAAACGTTGTGCACTCAAATCTTTTGCTGTATTTAGTTTATTTTGGCATCCGGATATTGATTCTAGCATGAAATTGCTTGGGCACCTGTTAATTTTTAAGATTTTGACACATTCAGCTCAAATGTACACAATTGCTGATTATGGCTGTCAAATCTAAACCAAACGCTGTGCACTCAAATCTTTTGCTGTATTTAGTTTATTTTGGCATCCGGATGATGATTCTAGCATGAAATTGCTTGGGCACCTGTTAATTTTTAAGATTTTGACACATTCAGCTCAAATGTACAATCATGCGCTAAAAACGCATTTAAAGCAATAAAAAGGTGATTATGGCTGTCAAACCTAAACCAAACGTTGTGCACTCAAATCTTTTGCTGTATTTAGTTTATTTTGGCATCCGGATGATGATTCTAGCATGAAATTGCTTGGGCACCTGTTAATTTTTAAGATTTTGACACATTCAGCTCAAATGTACACAATTGCTGATTATGGCTGTCAAATCTAAACCAAACGTTGTGCACTCAAATCTTTTGCTGTATTTAGTTTATTTTGGCATCCGGATGATGATTCTAGCATGAAATTGCTTGGGCACCTGTTAATTTTTAAGATTTTGACACATTCAGCTCAAATGTACAATCATGCGCTAAAAACGCATTTAAAGCAATAAAAAGGTGATTATGGCTGTCAAACCTAAACCAAACGTTGTGCACTCAAATCTTTTGCTGTATTTAGTTTAATTTGGCATCCGGATGATGATTCTAGCATGAAATTGCTTGGGCACCTGTTAATTTTTAAGATTTTGACACATTCAGCTCAAATGTACACAATTGCTGATTATGGCTGTCAAATCTAAACCAAACGTTGTGCACTCAAATCTTTTGCTGTATTTAGTTTATTTTGGCATCCGGATGATGATTCTAGTATGAAATTGCTTGGGCACCTGTTAATTTTTAAGATTTTGACACATTCAGCTCAAATGTACAATCATGCGCTAAAAACGCATTTAAAGCAATAAAAAGGTGATTATGGCTGTCAAACCTAAACCAAACGTTGTGCACTCAAATCTTTTGCTGTATTTAGTTTATTTTGGCATCCGGATGATGATTCTAGCATGAAATTGCTTGGGCACCTGTTAATTTTTAAGATTTTGACACATTCAGCTCAAATGTACACAATTGCTGATTATGGCTGTCAAATCTAAACCAAACGTTGTGCACTCAAATCTTTTGCTGTATTTAGTTTATTTTGGCATCCGGATGATGATTCTAGCATGAAATTGCTTGGGCACCTGTTAATTTTTAAGATTTTGACACATTCAGCTCAAATGTACAATCATGCGCTAAAAACGCATTTAAAGCAATAAAAAGGTGATTATGGCTGTCAAACCTAAACCAAACGTTGTGCACTCAAATCTTTTGCTGTATTTAGTTTATTTTGGCATCCGGATATTGATTCTAGCATGAAATTGCTTGGGCACCTGTTAATTTTTAAGATTTTGACACATTAAGCTCAAATGTACACAATTGCTGATTATGGCTGTCAAATCTAAACCAAACGCTGTGCACTCAAATCTTTTGCTGTATTTAGTTTATTTTGGCATCCGGATATTGATTCTAGCATGAAATTGCTTGGGCACCTGTTAATTTTTAAGATTTTGACACATTCAGCTCAAATGTACACAATTGCTGATTATGGCTGTCAAATCTAAACCAAACGTTGTGCACTCAAATCTTTTGCTGTATTTAGTTTATTTTGGCATCCGGATGATGATTCTAGCATGAAATTGCTTGGGCACCTGTTAATTTTTAAGATTTTGACACATTCAGCTCAAATGTACACAATTGCTGATTATGGCTGTCAAATCTAAACCAAACGTTGTGCACTCAAATCTTTTGCTGTATTTAGTTTATTTTGGCATCCGGATGATGATTCTAGCATGAAATTGCTTGGGCACCTGTTAATTTTTAAGATTTTGACACATTCAGCTCAAATGTACAATCATGCGCTAAAAACGCATTTAAAGCAATAAAAAGGTGATTATGGCTGTCAAACCTAAACCAAACGTTGTGCACTCAAATCTTTTGCTGTATTTAGTTTATTTTGGCATCCGGATGATGATTCTAGCATGAAATTGCTTGGGCACCTGTTAATTTTTAAGATTTTGACACATTCAGCTCAAATGTACACAATTGCTGATTATGGCTGTCAAATCTAAACCAAACGTTGTGCACTCAAATCTTTTGCTGTATTTAGTTTATTTTGGCATCCGGATGATGATTCTAGCATGAAATTGCTTGGGCACCTGTTAATTTTTAAGATTTTGACACATTCAGCTCAAATGTACAATCATCCGCTAAAAACGCATTTAAAGCAATAAAAAGGTGATTATGGCTGTCAAACCTAAACCAAACGTTGTGCACTCAAATCTTTTGCTGTATTTAGTTTATTTTGGCATCCGGATGATGATTCTAGCATGAAATTGCTTGGGCACCTGTTAATTTTTAAGATTTTGACACATTCAGCTCAAATGTACACAATTGCTGATTATGGCTGTCAAATCTAAACCAAACGTTGTGCACTCAAATCTTTTGCTGTATTTAGTTTATTTTGGCATCCGGATGATGATTCTAGCATGAAATTGCTTGGGCACCTGTTAATTTTTAAGATTTTGACACATTCAGCTCAAATGTACAATCATGCGCTAAAAACGCATTTAAAGCAATAAAAAGGTGATTATGGCTGTCAAACCTAAACCAAACGTTGTGCACTCAAATCTTTTGCTGTATTTAGTTTATTTTGGCATCCGGATATTGATTCTAGCATGAAATTGCTTGGGCACCTGTTAATTTTTAAGATTTTGACACATTCAGCTCAAATGTACACAATTGCTGATTATGGCTGTCAAATCTAAACCAAACGCTGTGCACTCAAATCTTTTGCTGTATTTAGTTTATTTTGGCATCCGGATGATGATTCTAGCATGAAATTGCTTGGGCACCTGTTAATTTTTAAGATTTTGACACATTCAGCTCAAATGTACAATCATGCGCTAAAAACGCATTTAAAGCAATAAAAAGGTGATTATGGCTGTCAAACCTAAACCAAACGTTGTGCACTCAAATCTTTTGCTGTATTTAGTTTATTTTGGCATCCGGATGATGATTCTAGCATGAAATTGCTTGGGCACCTGTTAATTTTTAAGATTTTGACACATTCAGCTCAAATGTACACAATTGCTGATTATGGCTGTCAAATCTAAACCAAACGTTGTGCACTCAAATCTTTTGCTGTATTTAGTTTATTTTGGCATCCGGATGATGATTCTAGCATGAAATTGCTTGGGCACCTGTTAATTTTTAAGATTTTGACACATTCAGCTCAAATGTACAATCATGCGCTAAAAACGCATTTAAAGCAATAAAAAGGTGATTATGGCTGTCAAACCTAAACCAAACGTTGTGCACTCAAATCTTTTGCTGTATTTAGTTTATTTTGGCATCCGGATGATGATTCTAGCATGAAATTGCTTGGGCACCTGTTAATTTTTAAGATTTTGACACATTCAGCTCAAATGTACACAATTGTTGATTATGGCTGTCAAATCTAAACCAAACGTTGTGCACTCAAATCTTTTGCTGTATTTAGTTTATTTTGGCATCCGGATGATGATTCTAGCATGAAATTGCTTGGGCACCTGTTAATTTTTAAGATTTTGACACATTCAGCTCAAATGTACACAATTGCTGATTATGGCTGTCAAATCTAAACCAAACGTTGTGCACTCAAATCTTTTGCTGTATTTAGTTTATTTTGGCATCCGGATGATGATTCTAGCATGAAATTGCTTGGGCACCTGTTAATTTTTAAGATTTTGACACATTCAGCTCAAATGTACAATCATGCGCTAAAAACGCATTTAAAGCAATAAAAAGGTGATTATGGCTGTCAAACCTAAACCAAACGTTGTGCACTCAAATCTTTTGCTGTATTTAGTTTATTTTGGCATCCGGATGATGATTCTAGCATGAAATTGCTTGGGCACCTGTTAATTTTTAAGATTTTGACACATTCAGCTCAAATGTACACAATTGCTGATTATGGCTGTCAAATCTAAACCAAACGTTGTGCACTCAAATCTTTTGCTGTATTTAGTTTATTTTGGCATCCGGATGATGATTCTAGCATGAAATTGCTTGGGCACCTGTTAATTTTTAAGATTTTGACACATTCAGCTCAAATGTACACAATTGCTGATTATGGCTGTCAAATCTAAACCAAACGTTGTGCACTCAAATCTTTTGCTGTATTTAGTTTATTTTGGCATCCGGATGATGATTCTAGCATGAAATTGCTTGGGCACCTGTTAATTTTTAAGATTTTGACACATTCAGCTCAAATGTACAATCATGCGCTAAAAACGCATTTAAAGCAATAAAAAGGTGATTATGGCTGTCAAACCTAAACCAAACGTTGTGCACTCAAATCTTTTGCTGTATTTAGTTTATTTTGGCATCCGGATGATGATTCTAGCATGAAATTGCTTGGGCACCTGTTAATTTTTAAGATTTTGACACATTCAGCTCAAATGTACACAATTGCTGATTATGGCTGTCAAATCTAAACCAAACGTTGTGCACTCAAATCTTTTGCTGTATTTAGTTTATTTTGGCATCCGGATGATGATTCTAGCATGAAATTGCTTGGGCACCTGTTAATTTTTAAGATTTTGACACATTCAGCTCAAATGTACAATCATGCGCTAAAAACGCATTTAAAGCAATAAAAAGGTGATTATGGCTGTCAAACCTAAACCAAACGTTGTGCACTCAAATCTTTTGCTGTATTTAGTTTATTTTGGCATCCGGATGATGATTCTAGCATGAAATTGCTTGGGCACCTGTTAATTTTTAAGATTTTGACACATTCAGCTCAAATGTACACAATTGCTGATTATGGCTGTCAAATCTAAACCAAACGTTGTGCACTCAAATCTTTTGCTGTATTTAGTTTATTTTGGCATCCGGATGATGATTCTAGCATGAAATTGCTTGGGCACCTGTTAATTTTTAAGATTTTGACACATTCAGCTCAAATGTACAATCATGCGCTAAAAACGCATTTAAAGCAATAAAAAGGTGATTATGGCTGTCAAACCTAAACCAAACGTTGTGCACTCAAATCTTTTGCTGTATTTAGTTTATTTTGGCATCCGGATGATGATTCTAGCATGAAATTGCTTGGGCACCTGTTAATTTTTAAGATTTTGACACATTCAGCTCAAATGTACAATCATGCGCTAAAAACGCATTTAAAGCAATAAAAAGGTGATTATGGCTGTCAAACCTAAACCAAACGTTGTGCACTCAAATCTTTTGCTGTATTTAGTTTATTTTGGCATCCGGATGATGATTCTAGCATGAAATTGCTTGGGCACCTGTTAATTTTTAAGATTTTGACACATTCAGCTCAAATGTACACAATTGTTGATTATGGCTGTCAAATCTAAACCAAACGTTGTGCACTCAAATCTTTTGCTGTATTTAGTTTATTTTGGCATCCGGATGATGATTCTAGCATGAAATTGCTTGGGCACCTGTTAATTTTTAAGATTTTGACACATTCAGCTCAAATGTACACAATTGCTGATTATGGCTGTCAAATCTAAACCAAACGTTGTGCACTCAAATCTTTTGCTGTATTTAGTTTATTTTGGCATCCGGATGATGATTCTAGCATGAAATTGCTTGGGCACCTGTTAATTTTTAAGATTTTGACACATTCAGCTCAAATGTACAATCATGCGCTAAAAACGCATTTAAAGCAATAAAAAGGTGATTATGGCTGTCAAACCTAAACCAAACGTTGTGCACTCAAATCTTTTGCTGTATTTAGTTTATTTTGGCATCCGGATGATGATTCTAGCATGAAATTGCTTGGGCACCTGTTAATTTTTAAGATTTTGACACATTCAGCTCAAATGTACACAATTGCTGATTATGGCTGTCAAATCTAAACCAAACGTTGTGCACTCAAATCTTTTGCTGTATTTAGTTTATTTTGGCATCCGGATGATGATTCTAGCATGAAATTGCTTGGGCACCTGTTAATTTTTAAGATTTTGACACATTCAGCTCAAATGTACAATCATGCGCTAAAAACGCATTTAAAGCAATAAAAAGGTGATTATGGCTGTCAAACCTAAACCAAACGTTGTGCACTCAAATCTTTTGCTGTATTTAGTTTATTTTGGCATCCGGATATTGATTCTAGCATGAAATTGCTTGGGCACCTGTTAATTTTTAAGATTTTGACACATTCAGCTCAAATGTACACAATTGCTGATTATGGCTGTCAAATCTAAACCAAACGCTGTGCACTCAAATCTTTTGCTGTATTTAGTTTATTTTGGCATCCGGATGATGATTCTAGCATGAAATTGCTTGGGCACCTGTTAATTTTTAAGATTTTGACACATTCAGCTCAAATGTACAATCATGCGCTAAAAACGCATTTAAAGCAATAAAAAGGTGATTATGGCTGTCAAACCTAAACCAAACGTTGTGCACTCAAATCTTTTGCTGTATTTAGTTTATTTTGGCATCCGGATGATGATTCTAGCATGAAATTGCTTGGGCACCTGTTAATTTTTAAGATTTTGACACATTCAGCTCAAATGTACACAATTGCTGATTATGGCTGTCAAATCTAAACCAAACGTTGTGCACTCAAATCTTTTGCTGTATTTAGTTTATTTTGGCATCCGGATGATGATTCTAGCATGAAATTGCTTGGGCACCTGTTAATTTTTAAGATTTTGACACATTCAGCTCAAATGTACAATCATGCGCTAAAAACGCATTTAAAGCAATAAAAAGGTGATTATGGCTGTCAAACCTAAACCAAACGTTGTGCACTCAAATCTTTTGCTGTATTTAGTTTATTTTGGCATCCGGATGATGATTCTAGCATGAAATCGCTTGGGCACCTGTTAATTTTTAAGATTTTGACACATTCAGCTCAAATGTACACAATTGCTGATTATGGCTGTCAAATCTAAACCAAACGTTGTGCACTCAAATCTTTTGCTGTATTTAGTTTATTTTGGCATCCGGATGATGATTCTAGCATGAAATTGCTTGGGCACCTGTTAATTTTTAAGATTTTGACACATTCAGCTCAAATGTACACAATTGTTGATTATGGCTGTCAAATCTAAACCAAACGTTGTGCACTCAAATCTTTTGCTGTATTTAGTTTATTTTGGCATCCGGATGATGATTCTAGCATGAAATTGCTTGGGCACCTGTTAATTTTTAAGATTTTGACACATTCAGCTCAAATGTACACAATTGCTGATTATGGCTGTCAAATCTAAACCAAACGTTGTGCACTCAAATCTTTTGCTGTATTTAGTTTATTTTGGCATCCGGATGATGATTCTAGCATGAAATTGCTTGGGCACCTGTTAATTTTTAAGATTTTGACACATTCAGCTCAAATGTACAATCATGCGCTAAAAACGCATTTAAAGCAATAAAATGGTGATTATGGCTGTCAAACCTAAACCAAACGTTGTGCACTCAAATCTTTTGCTGTATTTAGTTTATTTTGGCATCCGGATGATGATTCTAGCATGAAATTGCTTGGGCACCTGTTAATTTTTAAGATTTTGACACATTCAGCTCAAATGTACAATCATGCGCTAAAAACGCATTTAAAGCAATAAAAAGGTGATTATGGCTGTCAAACCTAAACCAAACGTTGTGCACTCAAATCTTTTGCTGTATTTAGTTTATTTTGGCATCCGGATGATGATTCTAGCATGAAATTGCTTGGGCACCTGTTAATTTTTAAGATTTTGACACATTCAGCTCAAATGTACACAATTGCTGATTATGGCTGTCAAATCTAAACCAAACGTTGTGCACTCAAATCTTTTGCTGTATTTAGTTTATTTTGGCATCCGGATGATGATTCTAGCATGAAATTGCTTGGGCACCTGTTAATTTTTAAGATTTTGACACATTCAGCTCAAATGTACAATCATGCGCTAAAAACGCATTTAAAGCAATAAAAAGGTGATTATGGCTGTCAAACCTAAACCAAACGTTGTGCACTCAAATCTTTTGCTGTATTTAGTTTATTTTGGCATCCGGATGATGATTCTAGCATGAAATTGCTTGGGCACCTGTTAATTTTTAAGATTTTGACACATTCAGCTCAAATGTACAATCATGCGCTAAAAACGCATTTAAAGCAATAAAAAGGTGATTATGGCTGTCAAACCTAAACCAAACGTTGTGCACTCAAATCTTTTGCTGTATTTAGTTTATTTTGGCATCCGGATGATGATTCTAGCATGAAATTGCTTGGGCACCTGTTAATTTTTAAGATTTTGACACATTCAGCTCAAATGTACACAATTGTTGATTATGGCTGTCAAATCTAAACCAAACGTTGTGCACTCAAATCTTTTGCTGTATTTAGTTTATTTTGGCATCCGGATGATGATTCTAGCATGAAATTGCTTGGGCACCTGTTAATTTTTAAGATTTTGACACATTCAGCTCAAATGTACACAATTGCTGATTATGGCTGTCAAATCTAAACCAAACGTTGTGCACTCAAATCTTTTGCTGTATTTAGTTTATTTTGGCATCCGGATGATGATTCTAGCATGAAATTGCTTGGGCACCTGTTAATTTTTAAGATTTTGACACATTCAGCTCAAATGTACAATCATGCGCTAAAAACGCATTTAAAGCAATAAAAAGGTGATTATGGCTGTCAAACCTAAACCAAACGTTGTGCACTCAAATCTTTTGCTGTATTTAGTTTATTTTGGCATCCGGATGATGATTCTAGCATGAAATTGCTTGGGCACCTGTTAATTTTTAAGATTTTGACACATTCAGCTCAAATGTACACAATTGCTGATTATGGCTGTCAAATCTAAACCAAACGTTGTGCACTCAAATCTTTTGCTGTATTTAGTTTATTTTGGCATCCGGATGATGATTCTAGCATGAAATTGCTTGGGCACCTGTTAATTTTTAAGATTTTGACACATTCAGCTCAAATGTACAATCATGCGCTAAAAACGCATTTAAAGCAATAAAAAGGTGATTATGGCTGTCAAACCTAAACCAAACGTTGTGCACTCAAATCTTTTGCTGTATTTAGTTTATTTTGGCATCCGGATATTGATTCTAGCATGAAATTGCTTGGGCACCTGTTAATTTTTAAGATTTTGACACATTCAGCTCAAATGTACACAATTGCTGATTATGGCTGTCAAATCTAAACCAAACGCTGTGCACTCAAATCTTTTGCTGTATTTAGTTTATTTTGGCATCCGGATGATGATTCTAGCATGAAATTGCTTGGGCACCTGTTAATTTTTAAGATTTTGACACATTCAGCTCAAATGTACAATCATGCGCTAAAAACGCATTTAAAGCAATAAAAAGGTGATTATGGCTGTCAAACCTAAACCAAACGTTGTGCACTCAAATCTTTTGCTGTATTTAGTTTATTTTGGCATCCGGATGATGATTCTAGCATGAAATTGCTTGGGCACCTGTTAATTTTTAAGATTTTGACACATTCAGCTCAAATGTACACAATTGCTGATTATGGCTGTCAAATCTAAACCAAACGTTGTGCACTCAAATCTTTTGCTGTATTTAGTTTATTTTGGCATCCGGATGATGATTCTAGCATGAAATTGCTTGGGCACCTGTTAATTTTTAAGATTTTGACACATTCAGCTCAAATGTACAATCATGCGCTAAAAACGCATTTAAAGCAATAAAAAGGTGATTATGGCTGTCAAACCTAAACCAAACGTTGTGCACTCAAATCTTTTGCTGTATTTAGTTTATTTTGGCATCCGGATGATGATTCTAGCATGAAATCGCTTGGGCACCTGTTAATTTTTAAGATTTTGACACATTCAGCTCAAATGTACACAATTGCTGATTATGGCTGTCAAATCTAAACCAAACGTTGTGCACTCAAATCTTTTGCTGTATTTAGTTTATTTTGGCATCCGGATGATGATTCTAGCATGAAATTGCTTGGGCACCTGTTAATTTTTAAGATTTTGACACATTCAGCTCAAATGTACACAATTGTTGATTATGGCTGTCAAATCTAAACCAAACGTTGTGCACTCAAATCTTTTGCTGTATTTAGTTTATTTTGGCATCCGGATGATGATTCTAGCATGAAATTGCTTGGGCACCTGTTAATTTTTAAGATTTTGACACATTCAGCTCAAATGTACACAATTGCTGATTATGGCTGTCAAATCTAAACCAAACGTTGTACACTCAAATCTTTTGCTGTATTTAGTTTATTTTGGCATCCGGATGATGATTCTAGCATGAAATTGCTTGGGCACCTGTTAATTTTTAAGATTTTGACACATTCAGCTCAAATGTACAATCATGCGCTAAAAACGCATTTAAAGCAATAAAATGGTGATTATGGCTGTCAAACCTAAACCAAACGTTGTGCACTCAAATCTTTTGCTGTATTTAGTTTATTTTGGCATCCGGATGATGATTCTAGCATGAAATTGCTTGGGCACCTGTTAATTTTTAAGATTTTGACACATTCAGCTCAAATGTACACAATTGCTGATTATGGCTGTCAAATCTAAACCAAACGTTGTGCACTCAAATCTTTTGCTGTATTTAGTTTATTTTGGCATCCGGATGATGATTCTAGCATGAAATTGCTTGGGCACCTGTTAATTTTTAAGATTTTGACACATTCAGCTCAAATGTACAATCATGCGCTAAAAACGCATTTAAAGCAATAAAAAGGTGATTATGGCTGTCAAACCTAAACCAAACGTTGTGCACTCAAATCTTTTGCTGTATTTAGTTTATTTTGGCATCCGGATATTGATTCTAGCATGAAATTGCTTGGGCACCTGTTAATTTTTAAGATTTTGACACATTCAGCTCAAATGTACACAATTGCTGATTATGGCTGTCAAATCTAAACCAAACGCTGTGCACTCAAATCTTTTGCTGTATTTAGTTTATTTTGGCATCCGGATGATGATTCTAGCATGAAATTGCTTGGGCACCTGTTAATTTTTAAGATTTTGACACATTCAGCTCAAATGTACAATCATGCGCTAAAAACGCATTTAAAGCAATAAAAAGGTGATTATGGCTGTCAAACCTAAACCAAACGTTGTGCACTCAAATCTTTTGCTGTATTTAGTTTATTTTGGCATCCGGATGATGATTCTAGCATGAAATTGCTTGGGCACCTGTTAATTTTTAAGATTTTGACACATTCAGCTCAAATGTACACAATTGCTGATTATGGCTGTCAAATCTAAACCAAACGTTGTGCACTCAAATCTTTTGCTGTATTTAGTTTATTTTGGCATCCGGATGATGATTCTAGCATGAAATTGCTTGGGCACCTGTTAATTTTTAAGATTTTGACACATTCAGCTCAAATGTACAATCATGCGCTAAAAACGCATTTAAAGCAATAAAAAGGTGATTATGGCTGTCAAACCTAAACCAAACGTTGTGCACTCAAATCTTTTGCTGTATTTAGTTTATTTTGGCATCCGGATGATGATTCTAGCATGAAATTGCTTGGGCACCTGTTAATTTTTAAGATTTTGACACATTCAGCTCAAATGTACACAATTGCTGATTATGGCTGTCAAATTTAAACCAAACGTTGTGCACTCAAATCTTTTGCTGTATTTAGTTTATTTTGGCATCCGGATGATGATTCTAGCATGAAATGGCTTGGGCACCTGTTAATTTTTAAGATTTTGACACATTCAGCTCAAATGTACAATCATGCGCTAAAAACGCATTTAAAGCAATAAAAAGGTGATTATGGCTGTCAAACCTAAACCAAACGTTGTGCACTCAAATCTTTTGCTGTATTTAGTTTATTTTGGCATCCGGATGATGATTCTAGCATGAAATTGCTTGGGCACCTGTTAATTTTTAAGATTTTGACACATTCAGCTCAAATGTACACAATTGCTGATTATGGCTGTCAAATCTAAACCAAACGTTGTGCACTCAAATCTTTTGCTGTATTTAGTTTATTTTGGCATCCGGATGATGATTCTAGCATGAAATTGCTTGGGCACCTGTTAATTTTTAAGATTTTGACACATTCAGCTCAAATGTACAATCATGCGCTAAAAACGCATTTAAAGCAATAAAAAGGTGATTATGGCTGTCAAACCTAAACCAAACGTTGTGCACTCAAATCTTTTGCTGTATTTAGTTTATTTTGGCATCCGGATGATGATTCTAGCATGAAATTGCTTGGGCACCTGTTAATTTTTAAGATTTTGACACATTCAGCTCAAATGTACACAATTGCTGATTATGGCTGTCAAATCTAAACCAAACGTTGTGCACTCAAATCTTTTGCTGTATTTAGTTTATTTTGGCATCCGGATGATGATTCTAGCATGAAATTGCTTGGGCACCTGTTAATTTTTAAGATTTTGACACATTCAGCTCAAATGTACAATCATGCGCTAAAAACGCATTTAAAGCAATAAAAAGGTGATTATGGCTGTCAAACCTAAACCAAACGTTGTGCACTCAAATCTTTTGCTGTATTTAGTTTATTTTGGCATCCGGATATTGATTCTAGCATGAAATTGCTTGGGCACCTGTTAATTTTTAAGATTTTGACACATTCAGCTCAAATGTACACAATTGCTGATTATGGCTGTCAAATCTAAACCAAACGCTGTGCACTCAAATCTTTTGCTGTATTTAGTTTATTTTGGCATCCGGATGATGATTCTAGCATGAAATTGCTTGGGCACCTGTTAATTTTTAAGATTTTGACACATTCAGCTCAAATGTACAATCATGCGCTAAAAACGCATTTAAAGCAATAAAAAGGTGATTATGGCTGTCAAACCTAAACCAAACGTTGTGCACTCAAATCTTTTGCTGTATTTAGTTTATTTTGGCATCCGGATGATGATTCTAGCATGAAATTGCTTGGGCACCTGTTAATTTTTAAGATTTTGACACATTCAGCTCAAATGTACACAATTGCTGATTATGGCTGTCAAATCTAAACCAAACGTTGTGCACTCAAATCTTTTGCTGTATTTAGTTTATTTTGGCATCCGGATGATGATTCTAGCATGAAATTGCTTGGGCACCTGTTAATTTTTAAGATTTTGACACATTCAGCTCAAATGTACAATCATGCGCTAAAAACGCATTTAAAGCAATAAAAAGGTGATTATGGCTGTCAAACCTAAACCAAACGTTGTGCACTCAAATCTTTTGCTGTATTTAGTTTATTTTGGCATCCGGATGATGATTCTAGCATGAAATTGCTTGGGCACCTGTTAATTTTTAAGATTTTGACACATTCAGCTCAAATGTACACAATTGTTGATTATGGCTGTCAAATCTAAACCAAACGTTGTGCACTCAAATCTTTTGCTGTATTTAGTTTATTTTGGCATCCGGATGATGATTCTAGCATGAAATTGCTTGGGCACCTGTTAATTTTTAAGATTTTGACACATTCAGCTCAAATGTACACAATTGCTGATTATGGCTGTCAAATCTAAACCAAACGTTGTGCACTCAAATCTTTTGCTGTATTTAGTTTATTTTGGCATCCGGATGATGATTCTAGCATGAAATTGCTTGGGCACCTGTTAATTTTTAAGATTTTGACACATTCAGCTCAAATGTACAATCATGCGCTAAAAACGCATTTAAAGCAATAAAAAGGTGATTATGGCTGTCAAACCTAAACCAAACGTTGTGCACTCAAATCTTTTGCTGTATTTAGTTTATTTTGGCATCCGGATGATGATTCTAGCATGAAATTGCTTGGGCACCTGTTAATTTTTAAGATTTTGACACATTCAGCTCAAATGTACAATCATGCGCTAAAAACGCATTTAAAGCAATAAAAAGGTGATTATGGCTGTCAAACCTAAACCAAACGTTGTGCACTCAAATCTTTTGCTGTATTTAGTTTATTTTGGCATCCGGATGATGATTCTAGCATGAAATTGCTTGGGCACCTGTTAATTTTTAAGATTTTGACACATTCAGCTCAAATGTACACAATTGCTGATTATGGCTGTCAAATTTAAACCAAACGTTGTGCACTCAAATCTTTTGCTGTATTTAGTTTATTTTGGCATCCGGATGATGATTCTAGCATGAAATGGCTTGGGCACCTGTTAATTTTTAAGATTTTGACACATTCAGCTCAAATGTACAATCATGCGCTAAAAACGCATTTAAAGCAATAAAAAGGTGATTATGGCTGTCAAACCTAAACCAAACGTTGTGCACTCAAATCTTTTGCTGTATTTAGTTTATTTTGGCATCCGGATGATGATTCTAGCATGAAATTGCTTGGGCACCTGTTAATTTTTAAGATTTTGACACATTCAGCTCAAATGTACACAATTGCTGATTATGGCTGTCAAATCTAAACCAAACGTTGTGCACTCAAATCTTT